>NW_027497844.1:0-44760 GCF_021521415.1 Bidens hawaiensis
GGAGGGAGGAGAGAAAAGAGAAAGATGTGTGTGAGAGAGAAAGTGTGAATTACTTGTTTCAAGAATTATGATCCTCCAATACTTTCTCTTGCATGTCTTGAAAGAAATAAAATGAGGAGAGAGAAAAGGGAAGAGATATTTCCCACCCACATTTCAAATCAACTTTTATTACTAAGCATTTATTTTACTTATTATGTTTATGTTATAAAACATAACATAATTAACATGCAATATGTTATTTAAGCAATTTAAATAACATCTCTATAAATTATCCATATAATTTATTTAACACACAAATGCAAATATTTAGAAAACCGTTTTACAAATATTATAAGTGTTGACATTTATTAACTAGATCATATCTAATGATAAATATCGTGGCATTTGTCTAGCTTGTTGTTGGGTATGACCCGACTTGGATCAATACGTACTAGCCAAATGAACTCTAATATGTGTCTTGGGCAGATCGATTCCAACATAAGTAACATGCAATATGTTATTTAACCAATTTAAATAACATCTCTCAAAATATAAATTATCCATATAATTTATTTAACACACAAATGCAAATATTTAGAAAACCCAATTTCCAAATATTATAAGTGTTTATAATCATTACTTAGATCATATCTAATAATAATTATCGTGGTGTTTGTCTAGCTTGTTATTGGGTTTGACCCGACTTGGATCATAACGTACTAGCCACATCAACTCTAATATGTGTCTTGGGCATATCGATTCCAACAAATTAATGTCGATCATGATAGATTTGATGTCTTTTCACTCCGAGAACCAAATCATGAACCAAGAACTGATGAAGACTTACCTAAGGTTTGGTTATGGGACAATGCAAAATATGAATTATAAATTGAAATGGGAGATGAAAGATAGATGGTAGTGAATTATAAAGAAGATTTTAGAGATTTCACTGTTAAAGCTACCAAAGCAGCCACTTCACGCTTGTGAATACAAATTCAGGATGGCAAGACCTCAACAAAATCACTTCTCGAAATATCTCAAAAATCAATGGCGAAGTGGTTTCCCTCTGTTTTATTAGAAGACCATGATCATTTGGACCATATGCAGCCGAAAAGAAAAGTAGAGATAAGCATATTCAAAGAAAAGGATGTAGTTGTTAGAGTTGAGAGATTGTTGCAAAGGGAAAACAACTTTGAAAGAAGACTCATAGGGAAATTTCTTAATGTTTATTTTTTAGTTCCTTGTGATTTTTCCTGTGATGCATTGTTTATTTTTAATGCCTATAAGGCAGAATTAAACATTGTTATCATTTCCTTTGATTTGTAATGTAACTTACCATTTAAAAGGATTTGATGTGAATTTTAACTAGCGTATATGTATCTAATCTTTTATATGTTTTGATGCATCTGAGCTTGTTTCAATCAGGGGGGGGGGGGAATGTTGGGTCATGTGGAATGATAGAAATCATTTCAACCTCCCCAGAATCTGCTAAGTACAGAATTCGAGATAGCCTATCCACCCTGAGCATAAAGATTACTTCCTCGAGCAAGATATCCTATCCGAGCAGGATATATCTTCTAATATCTTCTAATGTTTGTATTCGAGCAACCAACACCTCTTCGATCAAGAATGGTCTTGTATCAAGCATGGTTTACTACCAAGCGAACCCTTGCAGACTTTGATTAAAGTAGATTCCTTAGATACTTGGTGGATCGAGAAAATAATTAATAAAGAAGAATCTCAAATATGCTTATAGGGAGATTGGGAAATTATTTTAACTATTACGCCTGATATACATCTATTTATACATCTCTAATCCCTTGTAAAGTTATGTTATTTTAATTTTTTGAGATCGGTTTAATTCGTGTTTTGTTAATATTTTATATTTAAGGTTTTGAGTCAAGTTTTATATATTTATCATGTTTTAAATCGTTTAGTGTCTTTCAAGATAAGCTTTAATTATTTCTATCTTTACATGCGAAGTATATGTTCGTTTTGATCGTCAATGGTTACATGATTAGTTCACTTAGAGTTTTGATTTGTTTTCATGTAGATGGTGGCTTGAGAGTCAAGGAAAAGAAGTTCAAGAAGTTTCCTATCGTTACTTGGAATTCAAGAAAGAGATCTAATGAGTTATAGTAATAAATTAAAAAGAAAATTTGAAATTCCCACCTGGTGCAAGCCGCGCTGCGCGACCGGGGGAGGCCAAGGCCGTTGCGCGGCGCCTAGAGGTTCTGGTCAGCCATATTTTGTGTTTTGAAAGCCAAGTTCGTTATATATATATATATATATGGATGCAAACCTAAACGAAAAAACAACCATTGGCAGCCGTTTTTGGAGAGGAAAACAAGTGTTTGAAGGTTCTTTGGAGGTTCATTACATTAAAGATCGAGGAGTGTTCATTCTATCAATCAAGGAAAGAGTCTTAAGGGTTTTATCGCTCTACTTTCTTCGTTCTTGTTATTTGTCATGAATCTCTTTTTTTTTCTTTGTTTGGATTTGTTTTTAATAATGATTCTAGGCTAGACTTCATGTCTACCTAGGTTTGATGAACATGTTTGACGCTTGATTCTTGCTTTGGACAATTGTTTTGATTAGTTATATTAATAGTAAAGACTTGATTTTGCTTTCATGATGCATATGAGTGTTTATTATCTTGGTTGATTATTAACTATTGCTTCGAATGGATCTTGTTTTCTATTGATTGTGTTCTTTAGATATTAGGGTTCATGTATAATCCATTACTTGGTGTTTTGATTATTATGGTTGAATAGGCCTATTAGATCATAGAAGCTTGTTGATAGTTGGTTTGGATTTTGAATGTTTTGCTAAATTCCAATAGTTGTTAGGTGAGGAGTTGTTCATGTGTCTTGGTCAATCGCATGCTTGAATAGATTAGTGACAATATTCTTGCTTATTGTGTTGATCCTTGTTCATGATGTTGTGTTTAGCTTATCAACTTATCTAGGGTATAGTTTTTCGTGAGATTGCTTGCTTTAGATACTATTAATTAACCCTATTTGATAACTGTAAGGAAATCAATATAACTGATTGCTTAATAATCTAATACCTGTTCTTTGGGATTTCGTTTGATTTGGTCAAGGGTCCTTTAGGGTTGGGTAGATGAATATGTTTAGAAATCAGTTTCCATATCATGTTATTTGTCCATTGCTTGATGATTGTTGATGCATGGGATTCTTACCTAGGTAGATTCATTCTGTTATCGGTTGTGATCTTGTGATTTATTGCTTGTTTCTAGTTTATTTGCTTATTTAATTTCTTTGTATAATATTAGTTTAAAAACCCCTTAAAACATTAATAATAAATAGTCGTGTCGTAAGTCGAGTCTAATTAGTTAATTTACATAATTTATAGAGTCATGTGGGTTCGATATTCCGGACTTACTTAGCTTTAGTACAATTGATCGGTTCACTTGTCGGTGTTTTGTGCAAATCAATTAACTGTTTTAAAAAAATGTCCCTTGTTTTAGTTTTTTGCGTTAAAGTGGGAGATGATGATATTTGTCAGAAATTGGTTTTTCAAACTACTAATAATATGAGATAAATAAAAGAAAACGCACTTCACTTGGGATGTGTTGGTAGGCTCAGCCTTGAAAATGAAAGGGCAATTTGATAAAATGGGTCGGAAATCTCTTGTAGGTAAAGCGTTTTGTCCGTAGAAAATAGGTAATGAAAGGTCAGCCATACTCAAGCCTCAATTCTTGGTATGAAAAGTGGAAATATCATAAAGTTTGAAAAGTTTAAAAAATTTGAATACGTTATCATATGATGCTTGGGTAGGTTTAACGTTAGAGTATGCCGGTAGCCTGTGATATAAATCTTAAACTGCTAGTTTTTAGTGTTTTACACATCATTGGCGTATGGTTATATAACCTTAAATCTTCTATTGATGGGATGCCCCGGGTCCGGAGACTATGGGTCTGTATGCCGACTATTCATCTGGGTATTCACAATTCCAAATGGGGTTGTGAATATTTAAAATAAAGCTAAAAAAGAGCAAACCCTCAGATTTCTGCCACATAAGTATTTAAACATGATCACAAAAAGTACAAAAGTACAAATGAATTAAAGACTTGATTATCCACGTTGTTAGCCATGTGGGGTCCCCTTGCTCGCGTCCCATTATGAAACGGACCACAAGGGACACGCCACATGTAATCCCTACAGATGAAATATTGCATACTCACCTATGGTAATGGTTTGGCGTATTGCTTGATAACGAGGGTATGTCAAGTTGTGAGGAACACTAGCTATTAATTAATTGTACCTTAATCGTATCTAATGGCTGCTTGGTAGACTTTGATGCTTAAGCTTTAGTGGATAAACAATATTCTTGATCGTCTTAACTATACATAAAAAAAAGAGAGCAACAAAAGTTTTAAATCTACTAATTTTGAGGTTTAAGTCAAGTTGGGGTAGTCTGGTCCGGTAAAAGCTGAAAATAAGCGGGTCTTAATTGTGTAAACCACTAAGTAATATTATTGTCGGATCTTATTTGTCCCGGTAAAGATTAAGGCATGGGTTTAAGTGAAAAACAATATCGGTGATCGCGGTTTTTGCGTTATTCTAAGCTTTAAAAATTAATCTATATTTTTTTAAGACTGTATTTTCCGACTCTGATCCAACTGCATCAGAATTTTTCAGGGACGAAAAAAGAGTAAGTGTGAGAAATTATTTTAACTATATTACGCCCAACATGATTCAGTTTTAAGAAAAGCTATAGTACCAGAGTATACTTAGTTTACCCAAATAAACCTAACTGAAACTGAAGAGATTCAAGCAAGAAATTTCTTGCTCGTAGAAGCATATCCGAGCAACGTTAGGTGTACTTGTAAAGATTTGATTTAGAGGAAATTTGAACTCTTTAAATATTCTTTGTGTTAGTCTACTCTAAGTAATGTCCCGAGCCCATTTGTAGAATACAAGGTCTAAGGAGGCATGCTCGTAATGAAGAATTATGCTTGAAGACCTGTTTACACTTGTATTTTATTTTGTTTGTACCAGTTAATGATTAGGGTTTCTAGAAGGAATGTCAGGTGGGCCTATAAATAGAATGTTTAGGTCACATTGGTAGCATACCCCTATCACCCGGTGACACACTTTTCACCATAGCACTTTGTTGTATTCATACCCCTATTACTCTTATTAATGATATGGAAATCTTTTGAGATTGATCTTATGTTATTTACTATTTCTAGCATCTTACTATTTGTGGTTGATTCCTCATGCTACATCTAGGGGTCTTCGTAATCTCGGTTTCGCGTATGTTCTTGTCTGATTTAGTATTAATTACGAAGAAAAATTGTCACTGCATTTATATTTGCAGTAACCAACACATTGTAGTAACTAAAAGAATAATATCCAATTTGTATATATGCGTCATCTTACATTTATATAAAACTGTTCTAACCTATAAATATAATATAAACAAATATATATGCAATGTTATATCTGCATTCCCGCATTTTTTCACAATGGTTCCTGGATAACATCATTAAAATCTTCAAAATCGTATATGCATATTCTTTAATAGTTTGAGCTAGAAACCCTATTTCTTTCCCTTTTTCTTGTAACACTATGTCCATCTTGGGTCCAACTAATAAAAAACAACATATATCAATGGTACTAGACTTTACAAGATTAGAATATCCATCAAATTAAGGAAACCAACTCTATAATATATGTGAAAATGGATAACTTTCCTTTTACATGAGACTACAACTTTATTAAAGTAGGGTTTGGTTCAAGCATTCTATCAAAAAATTAGCGGGCGGGTTATAACAATCGCAAGACACGAAATTTGCTCATACTTGATGAATAACGTATTTTTAACCGAGCATGTATTACAAGTTGATAAATAAGGGCATGGAGATTAACTACTAATTGTTGGAAGAGTAAAGAAGTTTTATCCTATTACCATTACGTTTTGTAGTATGTGTAATAGTTATATATGTAACAAATATTAAAGTAGTTTGTATACAAGATTATGTTTCCGCTACAAGTTTGTGCTGACTGGTCACTGTAAGTACCCTCCTTGGTGGGGTGTGACATAATCAATTTAGACAAAGGAAATAAGCATTTTGATGTGATTCCGGTGCTTGATCCGATGTGGTTGATTAACTGTTCGGAGAAAGATATCAAGGTCCTTAAATCCCACAAGATTCATGTATATTCCGATTAGGGTGAGAAACAGGCTCAGCAGTAGCAGCGGGTTGTCAATGTTTGTTATGTGAAAAGGGCACAATTTGGTAGAGTCTGGAAGACGAAGTGGATAAATGTTGGAATGGAAGAAAATAAGAAAGAGGCAGAGCTCGAAACATAACATCAAGACATGTTGATTAGAGTGTCTTGTAACATGTTTAATTATACGCATGTTGGTGTTTCAAAGACTACGCCTCACGGAGGTTGAACTAAATGCTTGTTTGAAGAATATCGTAAACAGTACAGAGCAAGAGTGTTTGGGATGATAGAGTGAAGACATCAAGAACTAGCAATATCCAAGAGGGGCTTTGTTAGTACATAATGTCTAGTGCTAGGGTCTTGTATGTTCTATGTATTTGATATGGGAAAATAGGATTTAATGTAAAATGAATGGATAAATACATATACGGTCATATATGTTGTACTCCGTTTATGTCATATACGACCGTATAAGTATGATACAATATATATATAGTGTAATTATCCATTAATTCATTAGCTTTTGCAAGTTGTATGAATTCCTAGAGCATATTGCCATTATATCCGTTGTAAGGTTGATGATTAATGATATAAATGAGTTTAGTTGTTAAAGAATTTCTTATGTATTCTCATATTGTGTTGAATTCCGCACTATTCGTTAAAGATCAAATAAAATTCATGTCGATCCTGATAGATTCGATGTCCTTTCACTTAGAAAACCAAGTCATGAACCAAGAATTGATGAAGATTTACCTAAGGTTTGGTTCTGGGATAATGCAATACGTGAATTAAAAGTTGAAATGGGAGATGGTGTTGAAATATAAAGAACATATTAAAGATTTCACCATTATGCAACTGTTAAAACTACCAAAGTTACCACTTCACGCTTGTGAATACAAATTCAGGCTGGCTAGACCTCTACAAAACCACTTATCAAAATATCTCAAAAATCAATGGCGAAGTGGTTTCCCTCTGCTTTAATATAAGAACATTATCATTTGGACCATATGCAACAGAAAAGAAAAGAAGATAAAGAAGGGCTCTTGAGGATACAAGTTCCATATTTGCTCTAAGCACACTTAGATGGACAATTATGGAGGGTATTAGTATGAGAAGGAAGATGCCAATCCCCAATGTTGTTGGTCGACCTTATGGGAGAAAATTTGAAATTAGATATGAACTTGCAACACAAAGTTTCCTTCTTCTTGGTCTTAGGAAACTACTTTTGGGTGTGATTAAACATGACCATGATCTACAGTATCTCCACATTGATGATTTAGGGTATATTTTTAATCTTTTGAACTAACTTTCTTTACTTATTGATTTTCTGAGATAAGCATATTCAAAGAAAATATGTAGTAGTTAGAGTTGAGAGAGTGCTGCAAAGGAAAAACAACTTTGAAAGAAGACTCATACGGAAATTCCTTAATGATTATTTTTTCAGTTCCTTGTTATTTTTCCTTTGATGCATTGTTTATTTTTAATGCCCATAAGGCTGAATTAAATTTTGTAATCATTTCCTTTGATTTTTAATGTAATTTACCATTTTAAAGGATTTTATGTGTATTTTAACAAGTATATGCGTATATAATCTTTTCTGTGTTTTGATGCATCTGAGCTTGTTTCAATCAAGGGGGGAATGTTGGGTCTTGTGGAATGATAGAAATCTTTTCAACCTCCCTAGAATATGCTAAGTATGAAATTTGAGCAAGCCTATGCACCCTGAGCATAAAGATTACTTCCTCGAGCAAGGTATCCTATCTGAGTAAGATATATCTTATAATATCTTCTATGTTTTGTGTTCGAGCAACTAAAACTACTTCGATCAAGAATGGTCTTGTATTAAGCATGGTTTACTACCAAGCAAACCCTTGCAGACTTTGTTTAAACTAGGTTCCCTAGCAACTTGATGGATCAAGAAAAGAATTAATAAAGAAGAATCTCAAATATGCTTATAGGGAGATTGGGAAATTATTTTAACTATTACGCCCAACATGATTCAATTTTGACCAAAGCTACAGTACCTGAGTATACCTAGTTTACTCGAATAAACCTGAGTGAAACTAAAGAGATTCGAGTAAGAAATTCCTTACTCGTAGAAGCATATCCGAGCATAGTTAGGTGTGTTTGTGAATATTTGCTTTAGAGGAAATTTGAACTCTTTAAATATTCTATGTGTTAGTCTACTCAAAGTAAAGTCCTGAGCACATTTGAAGATAACAAGGTCTGAGGAGGCATGCTCGCATTGAAGAATTATTCTCGAAGACCTGTTTATACATATATTTTATTTTGTTTGTATCAGCTAATGATTAGGGTTTTTAGAAGGAATGTCAGGTGGGCCTATAATAAGAATGTTTAGGTCACATTAATTTCTTACCTCTATAACCCGATGACACACTTTTCGTCATAGCACTTTGTTGTATTTATAGCCAACATTCCTTGAAACCATAATTTTTCCATTGTACCTATTATTCTTTTAAATGATATGAATATCTTTTAAGTTTAATTGATCTTATGTTATTTACTATTTCTAGCATCTTACTATTGTGGTTGATTCCTCCTTCCACATCTAGGGGTCTTTGTAATCTCTGTTTCATGTATGTTCTTGTCCGATTTAGTATTAAACACGAAGAAACGGTCACGACATTTTTATTTGTAGTAACCAACACATTGTAGTAACTAAAAGCCTAAAATCCAATTGGTATATATACATCATCTTACATTTATATAAAACTGTTCTAACCTATAAATAGAATATAAACAAATATACATGCAATGTTATTTCTACATTCCCACATTTGTTCACAATGGTTCTTGGATAACGTCATTAAAATCTTCAAAATCGCATATGCATATTCTTTAATAGTTAGAGCTAGAAACCCTATTTCTTGCTCTTTTTCTAGTAACATTATGTCCATCTTCGGTCCAGCTAAATATAAAAAACAACATATATCAATTCCACTAGACTATAGAAGATTAGAATATCCATCAAAATAAGGAAACCAACTCTATAATATATGTGAAAATGGGTCAGTTTCCCTTTACATGAGACTACAACTTTATTAAAGTAGGTTTTTGGTTCAAGCATTCTATCAAACATTTTATGGTACATTTTGAAAGAACATAATATAGGAAAGTTACAACATATAAAATTCAGTTTCCCTATAAGGCTAAAACATAAATTAGTTTATGTAAAAGTTATCTTGTGTGGATCAATAAAAACCCAGTTTTAACGTTGTTTAAATAGATAATGTTGATCACTAACACCTCCTTTAAATGGTGCATTAGGTTTTCCTTTAATTTTATGCTTCTTTCATTATCATATAACTCGAAAAACAATAGATCACTCTCTTTTAAATTTAATTATCCAAACGAATAAAACTTCAAAAGTGAAATAACGAGATGCATACCTATAGTGAGTTGTTGTTGAAAAAGCTTCTTCCTTTAGTTAGTAAATTTTGCTTAGCGAATGAAGGAAATCACGGAATGTATATGTAACTACGTAATTAAATTAGAGACGCCAAACAATCAACAAGTTGTCCGTAACGATGACCTAAGACAAATGAAATATTCAAATCGATAAACATAAGCACAGAATAAACAAATCCTTACTAAAATTACATAATGTAAACTAAGATCTGCATCTTTAACATAACAAAATCAAGCCTCATAAACCCTATACTATAATTATAAACACAATTAGTGAAGTATACCTCATGTTAAACAAATTTCAATAAACACAATTGTAATTTGAGGAGTGGATCGAGAGAGAGAGTGAATTTAAGAAAGACATATTTAGATGTTAAAGACGGAAGATAAAACTTCTAAAATGTTTCAAAGGAAAATGAAATAAGTATACATTAGTGGGAGTGAACTTCAAAAATCATAAACGACACCAATTTTCAATAAATAACGCTACTTACAATAAGTTCAATACACAACGCTAGTATTCTCTTATTTACAACATTATACAATGGTGGAAGGGAACCTCAAATCTTTGATCAACGCTAGTTTTCAGAAAACAATGCTACTTTTCAATATGTTCAATAAAAACGCTGGTTTTTTTCTTATTCACAACAATATTCAGTGGTGGGAGGAACCTCAAAACTTTAAACAATGATAGCTTACAATTAACAACGCGACCTTACAATATGTTCAATAAACAACGCTAGTTTTCTAATTATCTATAACGGTGGGAGGGAACCTAGAAAATTTAAACATCACTAGTTTTCAATAAATATGTCATTTTTCAATAAATTCAATAAGCAATGCTAGTTTTATTCTTATTTAAAACGGTATTCAGTTGTTGATGAAACCTCATCAATGTAAACAACGCCAGTTATCAATAAACAACGTTACGTTTCAATCAGTTCTATAAATAATACTATTTTCTTTTTATTTACAATATGTTTAGAAAATTGATGTTTTTAAATGGTAAATTACATTTTATTGAATGGATTACCTTCAAACCGGTGTTGAAAGACGTTTTTGTAGTAGTGATAGAAAAAGTGGAGTGTTGGGACGCCACATGTAAATCCAATAATTTGTAATGTTTCGATGAGAAATTCTCCACGAGAAGATATATCAGCGATATCGACAAAATATTTTAGTTTTACTTACCCAAATTTTGTTCTTCAACTCATTTTCTACATCAACACCTAAAAAGTGTGTCGACAACAAAGTCTTTTTTGTTTTTTTATGCTTTCCCAACACGTAATATTTTTCGTTTTTGTATTTTCTTATAACGTCTACTTTGATTATGATGATTATTATTGTTAAATAACCTATAATGGCTAGTTTCAAAATCTCCATAAATACACTAAACATATTCGAATTTCTTTCGCACCATAAATCCCTTTTTAAGTTCATTTATTGAAATAGCTTAAATGCTTAAAAATTTATGTTGTTACCTTTAACTATATTAAAAAAATTTAGTAATATTTAATATTGCGAATGTGCGAGAATTGTACTAATTATTAGTCTTTTTAGTATTATTTAAGTATTAATTACGTTAAAAAGAAATAAAAAATTTTGAAGAGAGAAGTATTCGTAAAAAAATAATATAGACATTGGACATATTTGTGAGTGCATTTAGCTTTTTCCATTGGTGATAATCATAGAAAATTAGACATCATTGTTGTCGTACAACAAAAGCTTGTACTCATGGATTTGTTGAAAAAAAAAATATGAAAGTACGCCAGTAAGACAATGAGCAATGCACCACACTTGATTGAGAATTTGAGTGACATGGCAATACACAGATAATATGTTGCGTTGGAGGTGAAGATGTTTCTTAGGCGTGCAAGTTAGTACGTGCATTTAAAGGCAAAGGTCGTTGGGCCCTACTTTAAAACATATTGTTTTCTTTTTGGGTATGACTTCCTAACACGGAATGTTTTTGGTTTTTCTATTTTCTTTCGAAGAATACTTTAACAATTATTATTATTATTATTATTATTGTTTTTGTTGTTGTCATAATTATTATTATTATTATTATTATTATTATTATTATTATTATTATTATTATTGTTGTTGTTGTTATTATTAATGTTAAATAACCTGCAATGGCTATTTTCAAAACCCCTATAAATACATTAAACTAATCTAATTCCTTCTAGAACATAAATGCCTACCTAAAATGTGCTCTAGTGGTAGTGGGAGCATTTCGAGTTCATTTACTCAAAAAGGCCAAATTCTTAAAAATCTATCTAGTTATTGTTGGACCTAGCGAATGACTTATGGCCATAAACCAAACAACTAATGGTTCAAATATCAGATGTTCTCAATTATGGTATTGTCAAACTAGTGCTCTCAAATATCTGATCAAGACAAACTATTGATATAAAGAAATGAAAATAAAACAACTTCTTATCAAAATATTGAAGGTCAAAAAGAGTAAAGACGAACAACTAATGGATCAAACATCAGTTGTTATAAAAAGATCAACAATTTTTATAGGAATCTTTAATAGTCAATGTTTAATTTAATTCATCAATAGTTTGTAACAAATTAGTTCATCACTAGTTTCACTTTATGCTCCTTAGTAGTTTAACAATTACATAAAAATAAGAAGAGAATCTATTCTTCGTTAACACTTGACACATCACACATTCACCTGATCAGAGTACTATTGTACTAAAAATAAGTTAATGATGAGATAAGGTTGAGAGGGAGCAATAGATTGAAATCTTTTTTACATAATTAATGAAAAATTGTTCTTCCATATAAAACTTTTAATAGCTTGTTAATTTCGGTTGTTGATTTACTTTGATTATACTAACTGATTGATAATTCAATATGAAATTAATTAATGTGATACTAATCTGTTCAAAGTATTTGATCAGTTGTCTACTTTTCTATTGATGCGATTATTGTGTTCATATTTAAAGTGTAGATAAAATAATTCCAACAATAAGCATCAGAGCCATGGATTTCTGTAATTGATCTAAAAATCATTTCAGAAATAAAATTCTACGCTCAATTTGATAATTTAAGTTGAGGAATCAAGTACTAAACGTAAGACTATGTTGTTTACTCTACTTTTGGTTAAAAAAGATAAGGTCATGTCGATCATATAGGATAATTATAACATTGGTTCAACTTTGAAACCACTCATGTTGGTTCAAGACCAATACAACAAATGGGGTCAAAGAGTGCTTCATCATATGTGCAACCAAAACACTGGTTGTAGGAGGTCAATTGTTCATGGAACTCATTCCTTTGAAATAGTTGATCCATTAGATGGTAAGACGACCAAGAAGGATCCTAAGGACTATTATGATCAAGATATACATAAATTTGACTGGATGGCAAAACACATACAATGCTTTCCATAGTAATTTCGAATGATAAATTTATGGTGGATTTATTCGTTGCAAATCTGCTAAGGAAATGTGGGATGCACTGAAATAACAATTCGGTGAAACTCCACAAGTCCTTGATAATACATGAGAAATTCTCAAATAGAAGTATGAGGCATTTTGTCATCTAAAAGGAGAGAGTCTAAGTCGGTAATTTCAATAATTTGAGAGGCTCACTACATTAGTTAGTGAATTGAAAATGGTTGAAGTTCATTACACAAACTCTTCTCTAAATAGCATATTTTTTAGATCTCTAAATGAAAAGTGGGGTACTCATGCAATCACTCTAAGACCATTAACAAATTTAAGTATCCGAGTTTAACAATTCTTCATGGTATGTTGCTTAATTGTGAAAGAAAAATTAAGTCAAAAGAAAAGGTTGATATGAACTGATAAATATATTGATATTTATACCATTGGATCAGCAGTTTTCTGTCAAGAAACTCAGTCAAACCAAACTACTGACCAAGCTTATTATTATCATATTAGTTATAACTACTGGTATTGGTTTAGGGTTTGAGAATCAACCTTTCGTTGCGCATGAGAATCCTCAAAATATGTCTGACAATCTAACCTTCATTGTGGATGATTTTCAGTATATAGATCTAGTTGATGTGGATGAGTTGGAGATTTTTTACTTGTACGGTCTAAGGATTTGATATTGGAATCTTCTCAAACTTCTCAAGAAATGGTAAGTACGAAACTCGATCAAACTCAAGAACTTAAAGTAAGGCATTTATTATTTCGAGCAAGATATCTTATCCGAGTAATGTCATCTTCTAGAGTTATTTGAAGTGTTAGTTTTGTCATCTTCTAGGGTTCTATATCTTATACTCGATGCTCGATGTTGTTAATCCTAGGTTGTTTCGACACCCGGTTAACGACCTCGGACGTTCGAAACCTATACCCGATTTCAAAACTTGTTTTACGTGTTCATGAGCAAACTGATCGTCCGGTCTGCCTTAATACCATGTGTTTTAGTCTCCTAAATCGTCAAAATTGGCCGAAACACCAAACTTTTCGATGTTGATTCTACTTACTGTTGTCGATTCAGATTCAGGCGAACTTAAGGTTTAGGCGAAGTTATCCGTAACTTCGCCTGAGTCTAAACTTCGCCTGAGGCGATGTTGTGGTGAGGCGAAGTTATCATTAACTTCGCCTGGACCTTTTTTTAATTATTAGACGAACTTAAAGATGAAGCGAAGTTGTTCCCAACTTCGCCCCAACTTTAACTTCGCCTATACAGAAGTTATCACAACTTCGCTCATGGTAATAGGCGAACTTGTGTTAAACCTTAACGTATATCTAACTTAGTTCGTTTGTTGCAGATATGGCTGCGGTAGCAGGTGCCGGAGGTGCTGGACGTGATGACGGAGATAATCAGAGACAATTCTTCCCGGGTCACAACATGTTCATCACCTTAGACCCGGAAGCGAGTGGTGTGGAGGATTACCGCGAGATAATCACATTCCTCCTTCGCTCGAGGATATTCCACTCTGCCGATATCCTTACCCAATATCGAGGATTTCTGGCAGACGGTGGAATACGATTGCCGTGTTGAGCCCCTGGTTATGCGAGCAACCGTCAACAACCAAGAAGTTCAGTTCTCCTCTGAACAAATACGGGTGGCGTTACGATTTGGAGAGGAGACTAGGGATGACCCTACGGAGTTTGTTGCTCCGTTTCGCGATGGAGCATTTCTAAGAATGGGCTATTCTGGTCCATTGGGCGATACCCAGAGACGGAAGGGGTTCCTGCTCGATCAGTGGCGCTTCCTCATGCACGTCATGATTGTGTGTATGTATGGGAGGAAGGCGGGTACTGACGGAATGGGTGCGACCATGAAGTCCGCAATGACTGCTCTGACCTATAACAAACGTTATAGCTTCAGTCAGATGGTCTTTTATGAGATCGACAGACAGAGGAGGGCAATGGCTCGGTAGCGGTTCATAATGTATCCAAGATTCATCCAGATGATCTTGAACCATGTGGCTCCAACTTTGCCTCAACGACGCCCAATAAGATACGTGGAGAGTGTGAGCAAACGTATCTTTGCTCAATGCCGTACTTCGAGTGCGAGGAGCAAGCCTGAACGTCGTCCAAGGCATACTCCACTCTTTGGGTTCTTAATAAACCCGGGGTATGTGCCAGCTCGAGGGGATGAGTTCAGAGACCCTCAACCACAACAGGCAGGAGCAACTCGAGATGTACCTACTGTGCCTGTGGTGTCGGCTGAGGAGGATGTAGACCTTGATGCTGCATTTGGCGGCCAAGGATTCTTCGACATGGACCGTTTTGATCCACAAGAAGAGGTGCAGGTCTCTGCTGCACAGGTTCGGGAAGTGAATGTTACTAGAGCAGCTACGACGGTGGCCGACTCAGATCTTGATGACGTTATGGATGAGGCGAGAAGGATGTTGGTGAGACGAGAAAGGACGATTGGGAAGAGGAAGAGGACAGTTGATGATACTGAGTCAGAAGAAGAAGAAGAAGAAGAGGATATTCACAAGCTGATTAGACGATCAAGACGTGAAAGGAGAGGTGCAGGTATGGGAGCTGGAGAGACTTCAAGGGTTATACGGTTCGCTCCATCCGCACTGTCAGGTATGTCGATTGTTCCTACTTCTGTACAGGTTACAAGCGCCGCGGATGTTCCCGTGGTGGCTACATCAGCTGTCGGCATCCCATCCATCACACTACAGACGACGACTCCGGAGATTGTGTCGTTACCACCTCCAACGCTTACTCCTTCAAAGGTGGTGGCACAATTTGTAGAGTCTACCGTCGTTGCAACTGCAGGGTTGTCGGTCACGATACTACCTGCGGTTACGTCCACAACTGCTTCTGATGTCCCGGTTACATTCGAGATCCCTGCTGAGTATACTCAAGATACATCTAACATGAGGTTTGATTTCGATGCAACCCTCTCAGACTCGAAGAGAATAGCTGCACTTGAGCGGGTCGTGGCTGAACAATCAAGGGTGAATCTTGTCCAGACCCAGGCTATTCATCGCCTTGTAGCAGAGAATCAACTACAGTCGTCCCTCCTGGTTGAACATGGGAGAATTATAGATGCTATGAAGGAGTTCTTGGCATCTCAGGGGGAGACAGGCTGTAGAGGCGACGAGTTAAGGACAAAGAGGAGAAATGACAGAGTCGATGATCCCAATGCACCGAAAGGTGCAGGTGGTGAGTTGCCAAGAACTACTCAAGCTCTTGGGACTTCCAGAGCTCAGGGGGAGTCTGCAGGTGCAGTTGGTGGTGATGAGGTGGTGATGGTTGATGATGATGATGATGTGATCGATGCGTTGAAAGAATTGGATGATGATATGCTAGAGGATGATGTGATGTTTGATGATGATGTGCTGCCTATTGAGGAGATTGAGAAGATTGGAGCACAGATTGTGATTGAAGATGAGATTGAAGAAGGTGAAATAATTGAAGAAAATGTTGAACATGAGATCCCAGATGTTGAGAAAGCCGATATGGGTAGTGAGATGGAAAATGATGAGACTGAGTGGGAGGAGCAGCTTAGGTGGAAGGAAGGCTGTGCTCATTGGTTTATTAAAACTAAGAAGCCTGCTGTTCCAACCATGTTCAAGAAGAGTTATAATATCAAAGGCTATGCTGAGTCGAAGAAAGGAATTATTTGTTGGCTATATGATGAACAGATAAAGTTGTTTGTGGTGAAACGTTTTGATGGGATTCAGTATTTTAAAAGAACGTTGAGATCTCTCAATACATTGCCGGAATGTGAGGTGAAGGATTTGGCTAGATTGGGGCTGATCAATAGAAGCGACGATAACATGGCAAGGGTTATTGGGAAGATCGTGTGGAAAGAAAGCATAAAAGAGAAGAAGTTTGAGTTATTAAAGCCACAGAAGGGAAAGCTAGTGGAAGATAAAGAAAGGGGGATGAGAGCAGATGGCAAGCCATGGATGGTAATGAAGTATAAACCGATTCGATGCATTAAGGAGGTTCCAATGAAGATTATGCCTCAAGATGTGTTGAAGAATCTTTAATGGTGGTATGTTGATTGCCAGACTGCTGAAGCCGTGATGGAAGACGAAGACGAACAAGAAGTGCTGAGGGTGTATGATCCGATGCATCTTGTTAACTTATCGAAAGCAGATCTGCAAGTGTTGAATGAAAAGAAGATATTCTATATTCCTGCTTGGAAAGACGAAGCGAGGAAGTATCAGCGAGTAGTCACGGTATGTGTTAGAGAAGGAGTTCATGCATGAAGATTACAAGACAAGTGCTTAAAGATCAAGATATGAAGCTACTGCCAAGGGGGAGTCTGTTGGTGCATAAATGTCAGTAGTTCATAGTCTAGTGTCTGTAATCGAGTCTGTAATGTTATTTATGTTTTTGTTTAAGCGAAGTTGTTAACAAGCTCGCCTAGGCGAACTTGTTGAACAAGCGAAGTTATGGACAACTTCGCCTGAACATGCCAGGCGAAGTTGTCGTGTATTTATATATAGGTTACAGCTTGTTTTGTGGGGGGTTAGAAGTTAGTCGTTTGAGTCGATCGAGTTGATCTAAGTCTGTATCAGTGATTCATATCACGTGAGTTCGGTTATTAATATATAACATGTTTCGGTTTATTCGTGTGTGTTTGTTTGATTTGCTTTCTACGCTCGTAACGATCTACGCAGGGATTCCGCACCTGAGTAGACCGGGATATCTCGTGTGATCCGTCCAGGGAACCTACAAGAACTAAATCAAAGACAAATAATCAAGTACATAACATCAAATAAGCATCCTTGCTAGGAATCAATAAAGATACCCATAAAAATTTCTCAAATGTAAATTAAATACCTCAATCTTGCATAAACCATATCAGAATACGAAACACATTCAATCAAGCATACTTGGTTGCACAGTGTGCTCGAGTAACCTTCCTGATGTATAGTGTGCCCGAACAACCTGCTTATGCAAAGCATACCCGAATAACCTTCCTAGAGTACAAAGTGTGCCCGGAAAAGGACTTCTAGCAGACAGTGTACTTGGAAAGTCAAGTTTTGAAATTACCAAGTATATTGAGGGAACAAAAGTGTACCTGAAATATAAAGTGTGCCCGGAAAACAAGGTTTGCCCGGAAGCACTTGTAATTTCAAAGAAAACATATTCACACAAATCACCAAGCTTACTCGGTATACTAACCTAAGTTCACAAAGTTTGCCTGGTATAACAATCAACACATAAAATGCAAAGCTTGCCCGGAACAAGAATTTCTTGTTAAAAGCTAGCTATAACACATAATCATCTCAAGACTTCTAGCTTGCTCGGGAAATTAGCACAATAGTTTACCCTACCCAGAAAGTGTAAACACTTCAAAGCATGCCCGAAAATCATAAACGTCGCCAAAAATAACTAAGCTTGCCCGGTAAGGTCATAAAGCATCAAACCTTACCCGAAAATACATATTCATTTGTTTTGTGTCCGGGAAGGTTAGAAAACATCAAACCTTACTCAAAAATACATATTCAACCTTTTTAGGCAAAGTGCAACACCTTTTGGCTTAAACCACTTGTCAAAATATATTTTTCATTAAAGATAATAGTTTAAGAGCAAATGGTGCATTTAGAGATCAAATTTCAGTTGTATTTCTCTTCAAAACAGTTTCTTCTATAACCAAACCTGCAAAATCTCGAGACCTGTAGAAGCAAGCTTCTCACAAGTGTAAGATAAAGGTCTTTTAAGAGTTATGAAAATGATTTATGTTAATTTTAATAAAATAATTACAGAGCCGAATTAACTTGTTACATAATAAATTTTGTTGAACAGGTTGAAAACGTTAAAAGACCTAACTTACTTTCGTAGGAATCATGATTGCATTTAGCTTATGCAACAAGCCCTTTAAACCCTCCGGTAGCCCGAGAGGACGAGTGGGGTCTTGTGAGGGTTTATAGGAAACTACACCCACAAAGTTTTAAATACAACATAACATACACATACTTGAATACAAGGTCGGGTGGCCTCCCGGTTGGCGCTAAATTTTTGTTATGGTCTTCAGCCAGACCATACCTTATGTGTCGTTCATGGTGGTCTCATAGGGTGCTTGCCTCCATTCGCTCCTAAACTTGTTCTACTCTCATCATTGGATTTTTCCCAGACCTGATCATAAAATTTACACATTTCTCTATAACAATCAAACTCCACCTTTTTTCTTCTTCTCCTTTTTTTACTTCTTCTTTACCTTATCTTCATTTAGCATGTCAATAATAAAACATCCTTTCTTTTCTGTTTGATTCTCCTTCTCCGGAGATCCACACTTGTCAATTTATGATTAAACGAATTAGAAAACTCCTTTAAACTCATTTTCTTTTCCCTGAACCTCTAACAAACCATTTTTCGCCACAGTTAATACTAGCCTTTATTGTAGCTAAAAACGGTCTACCATAATAACAGTCGGCTGTGTATTCTTTACACAATCCAGCACGAGGAAATCCACAGGATAATAGAGTTCACCAACTTTTACAATCACATCCTTTACAATCCCCCTAGGACAATTAGGAGTTTGATCAGCCACCACTGTTGTTTTATCTTTTTGTAGTGGCCCAAAATCATACTGATCATATAAACACCCCGGTAAAATACTTACACAAGCTCCAAGATCCAACAAAGCCCTGTCTTATTTAAGATCACCTACTTCTATTGAAATAATAGGTGTCCTGGATCTTGATGTTTCAGGGGAAGGGTACCCATAAAAACGGTGTTCACACTAGCAGTTAAAGCAAGTTGTTTGGGAAACTTATGACGTCGTTTGTGGGTACATAACTCTTCTAAACACTCAACATGATCAGGACTCTCTTTAAATTTTTCAAGTAACGGTTTATTTATTTTCACTTTTTCAATAGTTTCCCACCTTTCACTTTTAAGTTTTTCCTATTTACTTAAATTTTTTGGTGCAAGTAAAGCCATTGGAAATGGAACTTTCACATTCCAATTACTAATTTCAGAAAACATGTTATTTGAATCATTTTTAGACTTTGTAAAACTTTTAACTTCCTGTCATGTTCAATCTCACCCTTAAACTCAATTACATAATTCATCCAACCCTCAACACATTGTGGTGAATGAGTTTCAACAACAGAAATTTTAGAAAAAGTATGAGTCCTTACCTCATTTATGTGGAAACTCGTTGT
This sequence comes from Bidens hawaiensis, assembly GCF_021521415.1. Lineage (NCBI taxonomy): Eukaryota > Viridiplantae > Streptophyta > Magnoliopsida > Asterales > Asteraceae > Bidens > Bidens hawaiensis. Next base: position 20,191 of record NW_027497844.1, read on the forward strand.
ATTAGAGGATTTGTGAGCTAGACATATTTGAGTATCACTAGAAAGCTTATCTTGATCTCTTTTGATGATTGCCACTTCTTCAGTTAATTGTCCCACCTGCTGTGATAATGCCTTTATTTCCTTATCTCTGATTGCGTTGCCTTTCTGAATACCCATCATTAACTCAATAATTGTATCCAAATTTTCATTGATGGAGTTATCATTCGACCCATGCTGACTCGCTTGCCTATTCCCTTGATTATGCAAGTTGCTTTTGTTGGGTTTTAGCAAGATTATCAAAGTCCAAACAACCATTTATTAAGGAAAACGCAGTGGAAAATATAAGTTTAAAATCTTGTTAACCATTACACATAAACCGATTTTTGTTAAACTCAATCCAGGATCCATAAACGATTATCAAGCTATCAAGAACACAAACATAGGGTGTTTAACATACATACCTTCAAGTCCAGAAAACGGAAAGGAATCCTCAAGTTTGTATACCCGACAAGCTTCAACAAACACCTTTGGTTTCTAGGGTCCAACACTTGATGCAATCTCTTGTTCTTGCTCTTGGATTTCGGCCGAGAGCTAGAGAGAGTTTGTGTGTGTGAGAGAAGGTGTAAATTGTTGCATCCAAGAAGAAGTGATCTCCCAATAGAGATCCTTGCATGCATTGGAGAAAACAACAAAAGGGAAGAGAGAGAGAGGAGTGAGCCACCCCCCCCCCTTAAGGGGTTTTCCCCCCAAAACCAAAAACCAAAAACTTTTGTTATTTCTTATTTTAACCTTTATTATTATTTATCCAAATAAATAATATTTCTCTCAAATATAAATTATCCAAATAATTTACTTAACACACAATTGCAAAAACTTAGAAAACCCATTTCCAAATATATAAGTGTTCATAATCATTGCTTAGATCATACCTAATAATAATTATCATGGCGTTTGTCTAGCTTGTTATTGGGTATGACCCGACTTGGATCAATACGTACTAGCCAAATCAACTCTAATATGTGTCTTGGGCAGATCGATTCCAACAAACTCTCACTTGCACAAAATACATAGAAGATTGATGCAAATAGCAAATACCGCCTAACAACGGTTTACTATCCCTAATACGAATGACGAAGTGCCATTCAATAACATCATCCCTTTCAAGTCCCATACTTGAAATGATTTAGGTGAAATTATAATTTATCCTTTTGTCACAAATGTCATGTTAAATCCAGAAACACAGAGTGATCATTCTCTGTTGATTTAACTTATCAGGCCTTAGACATTTAACTCTCAACGAATAAGAGGGACAAATCCCCTGTTGACTACAAACGTCTCTCACTATCTCCTTGTCTTACTCTTGAGCTTAGCCTTATGTACTGACATATTTCAGAGCAGCGAAGAACTAAGTCAAAGAATAATAGTCAGTGAATATCAAGACCCTATCTGTATCTCAGGTCAGAGGATACTATGATGTTCGCCTTTACTGAAATTTACTTATGACCACAAATCACAAGGATTCCATATAGTAAAGTTGAGAGCGGGTCAGTCCAATATTTATCCCATAAATATCTATGAACCTTGGCAGCAAACCTTTTGCTATATTCATACCTTATGAATATCTACCAATCCAAGTTCATAATTGTCTTACTATCATATTTGTTCCCACAATTATGATCGACTACGAACGTTTAGAATATTCAAATTATTCACGGATTTAAACGTACTATAATGGAACAGAACTCAAGAACATGACCATAACCAAAACCATATGATTGAGTTAAAATAAAATTATTCCAATATCCAAATAGAAAATTCTGATCAAATCCAATCACTAGAATATCGAAGTCCTAAGGCGCAAGTATGATCCTCATGCTTCGCCCTTTCAAGGAGTTTTGTGAGTGGGTCCGAAATGTTTTGATTAGTGTGATCTTTGTGAATACATATCTTTCCCTTTTTAACTTCATCCCTTATGTAGTTGAACCTCCGCTCAATGTGCATAGTCTTTTGATGTGCACGGGGTTCCTTGATTTGAGCAATCGCACCCTCGTTATCATAAAAGATTTCTAGAGGGTCCTGAATGGTACGGACCACTCCTATATTGGCAATGAAATTTCTAATCCATGTAGTTTCTTGAGCTGCCAAGGAGGCGGCGATGTATTCAGATTCAGTGGTGGACAAGGTGACCACGTCTTGTTTTGCGCTCTTCCAGGAGACAGCAACACCATTGAGAACGAAAACATATCCCGATTGTGATCGAGATTCATCTTGATCAGTTTGGAAACTCACATAAGTGTAACCCTTTACAACGAGTTCCTCCTCACCAGATCCATATATGAGAAACATATCCTTAGTCCTCCTAAGGTATTTCAATATGCTCTTAACAACCACCCAATGGCTAGTTCCCAGATTTTGTTGGTATCTACTTGTCATGCTCAAGGCGCATGACATATCCGGTCTAGTGCAAAATCATGGCATACATGATGGATACTATAGCAGACGCATATGGGATTCTACTCATTTTGTCTTGCTCATCCTTTGAGTTTGGACATTGAGAAGCACTCAACATTGTTCTTCTTTGAATAGGTACCAAACCTTTCTTAGAGTTTTCCATCTTGAACCTTTTCAAGATTTTGTCAATGTATGCACTTTGATTCAAACCTATCAACCGCCTTGATCTATCCCTATAGATCCTTATTCCTAGAATATAGGCGGCTTCACCAAGATCCTTTATGGAAAAGCAACTCCCAAGCCAGGCTTTTACACCTTCCAAGGTTGGAATGTCATTTCCAAATAACAATATGTCATCGACATAAAATTCCAGAAAGGTAATGATGCTCCCACTAGCTTTCATATACATACAAGCTTCATCAGCGTTTTTGATGAATCCAAATATCTTGACCTCATCATCAAAACGGCGATTCCAACTCCTAGATGCTTGTTTCAATCCATAGATTGATTTCTTTAACTTTCACACTTTATTAGGATGTTGTGGATCGACAAAACGTTCAGGCTGAACCATATAGACGTCTTCCTCAAGATGGCCATTTAGAAAAGTAGTTTTGACATCCATTTGCCATATATCATAGTCATAAAATGCGGCTATGGCAAACAATATCCTTATAGACTTTAGCATCGCCACATGCGAGAAAGTTTCATCATAATCAACCCCTTGAGTTTGAGTGAAACCCTTTGCTACAAGTCTAGCCTTATAAGTATCCAAGTTTCCATTCATGTCGGTTTTCTTCTTGAAAACCCACTTACTTCCAACCAGTTTGGAATCAAGAGGTGGAGCAACCAAGTCCCATACTTGATTGTCATGCATTGATTGCATCTCAACGTTCATGGCTTCCAGCTATTTATCACAATCAGATTGTGACATTACATCTCGGTATGTGGTTGGTTCGTCGGAATCCACCACATAGCATCCATCCATGAAAAATCCATATCTTTCAGGTGGAGTGCTAATTCTACCAGATTTGCGAACATTTTGTGTGTTTTGATCAACCATTTGATCATCATCAACAACCTCTTGTTGATTGCTAGTGTCAACCGAACGTGTATCGGCTTGTGGTTCTCGATCCTCTTCGAGTTCCACAGTTCTGTCAGTTTCTTCCATAAGGAACCTTCTTTCCAATAATTTTGCCTTTCGAGCTATAAACACTTTATGCTCGTTTGGATTGTAGAAATAGTATCCCATCGAATCTGTGGGATATCCTGCAAATATACACTTGGTGGATTGGCTTTCGAGTTTGTATGGGGTGTAGATCTTAACATAAGTGTCACACCCTCAAAATCCGCTAATGGAGTTTTACCGTCAGAGGGTGTGAACTAACAGGATTGGAATCATTAGTTATAATCAAACACCATGTTTAACGTTTTCAAACTAACAAGACATTAAGTCTTAAATAAAATGCGGAAGCGTAAATTGTAAACCAAAAAGTTTGCGCCACACATGACGACTTAAAAACCCAAGTTATTAAGATAAAAATTAAAAGAAGTTTTCAAAGCGATGGTGTTTAGCGAATGCATGTTCCTATACCGTGCGCCCGCCTCGGCTACCTGATAATAACATACTAAAAGTGTCAACACAGGGTTGGTGAGTTCACATGTTTATATAAATAAAGTGTTTGCGTTTGCGTTACCAGTTAGTGTTAAGTTAATTATATATCAATAGGTAGCTAACCTATCAAGCATGTATTACTAAGTGTTCGACACCGAAGCTGACTGTTTATCAATTGCGTTGCCACCATGTCAACCACGACCATGGTAATGTGTTAGCCAAGATTACACCCACTCGACCTACAGTCGAGTTTAGAGTTGGATGGGGTTTGTCAAACCCAGTAGTACTACTCAACAGTGACTCGCTATTATCCAAATATTAACCGGTTCGATGTTATGAAGGACTTTAGTTGGTTTGTTTGCCACTTAGCCTTATAAGTGATATATAAAAACTAAGAAGATCTATAGCGTTGGAGTATGTTATCTCCCCCAAATAAAAAGCGTTTAAAAAGAGTAAAGCGGGGACGTGAAACTCACTGTTTGCGAAGATAACCAAAAAGATCCGAGAAAAAGATGTGCGTCACAGAAAATCCTCACTAGTGTTATAAAAACAAAAACGAGATTTTCTAAGTATTTAAACTACGAGTGAGTCCCTAGACTCATACAACTTATGCATGAGATGCGTTTCGTGTTTCGTTTGTGAAATAAGTGCGACTCGACAAACACGTTGGTGATACGTTACATGTGTGAACAACTACTTACGTGTCAAGTATTAATATTGTACATTACTAGCAATTATTCCCTAAAAGGGCAATTTGGTCAAAACATAGCAGATTTTCACTCGACAAGATTACTCTTATTAATAAATTTTAACAAGTCAAATAAATCACCAAAAATCATCACAGAAGCACACGTGGGTTAGGTTTCTAAACCTATTTTTATTATATTTTTATCATATATGGTTTTACCACAAAGATCAAAACATCACAGCAAACACACAGCAATCATTATCATGCGCAACCGAATGTTATTTGTTATTCCCGTTAAATGAAAAATCCAATTAATGCAAGACCAATTGGGTTAGGTTCCTAACTCAATGTATTTTCTTCCATAAGTGGAACCAACACATTTGGTCTTTTAGTTTATGAGATATCTTAGTCGCAAAACATCCTAACAGCAGGTCTCCCAAATCAGCCTTGCACAACAGTTTTGTAACATAATAAAAACAGACTTTTATACGTCCAAAAATTACAAACTCGGACTTTTCAGAAACTAGACTCGACCTAGTATACTGTAGAATCAAGTTACAGTCGTCCAAACTTGAATTCAATAATCTGACCAGCATCAGTTTTCATCAAAACTCAATAAACAATTAACCTATAAACAATTAACCATGCAAGCAACCCTCTAGACTCATAATATATCAACAATCAATAGTTTTAACATCTAGGGTTTATATTTATTATGCTTAATCATGCAATTAACTCAATGGAATAAACTAGAGAGGATGTAATTTACGTAGCTACCACTTTAATTCTTCTAACAAGCTTGCAAGGAGATTGTATGTGTGTGTGTGTTCATGGCTGCCAAGAGGAGAGGGGGGGGGGGGGGGGGAAGGGGACGATCGTATGCAGGGATTAGGGGGTTAGGGTTTGTGTAATAATATGTTTATATTATTAATTATGTTACACTTAGCCCCATGAACTTCTAGTTAATCAATTTCTAGCATAAACTAGGCTTTTGCTTCTTGAATTTAGTGTTATATATGTATATATATATAAATATCAAGTAACACATATATTAACACATAACTATCAATTACTTATCGTTTGTTCACCAACGGTTTGTGTCGACTCGTGTGTGTTTCAGTGAAATTCCGAAAGACTACTTGTGTAGTGATTGTCATGCGTCATTTAAAACCTAATTTAAATGTAATGAGATATGCGTTACAGTTCGTGTGATCTTAAGTTTAAATTAACGGAGTTCGGATTAACGGAGTTAACCTGAAATTGACGAGTGTCAAAATAAGCCTCACAACCCCATACCTTTAAATATGATAATGATTGAGCCTTTCCATGCCATATTTCAAAAGGTGTCCTATCCACTTTCTTGGATGATGCCATATTTAAAATACGGGTTGCGGAGATCACATCGAAACCCCAAAATGATAGAGGTAACGAGCTTCTAGCCATCATGGATCGAACCATATCCAATAAAGTTCAATTCCTCCTTTCGGACACACCATTATGTTGTGGTGTTCCAGGTGGAGTAAGTTGTGAGACAATCCCACAACTCCTAAGATGTTCTAGGAACACATCATTGAGGTATTCACCTCCTCTATCGGAACGTAGTACTTTGATTGTCTTGTTGAGTTGATTTTGTACTTCATTTTGGAAGACTTTGAACATTTCAAAGGCCTCATTTTTATGTGTTAACAAGAACACATACCCATAGCGACTATAATCGTCGGTAAAGGTAATGAAGTATCTTTCACCATTTCTTGTCATTGTCCTAAAGTGTCCACATACATCCGAATGTATGATACCTAATAAGTCATTCGCCCTTTCATTTATACCATTAAAGATCTCTTTGGTCATCTTTCCAAATAAACAAGATTCACATTCATCAAATGAATCAACATTTGACTTCAAAAGACCATTCTTTCGAAGTGTATGAATGCGATTCTTGTTTATGTGACCAAGTCGACAATGCCAAAGAAAAGTATTACTCAAATCCACTTTGAGTCTTTTGGTGTTAGCTTCGTACAACGAGTTATCAATGTATGAGTCATCATGAATTAATTCACAAATGCCATTAAACGGCATCACTTTAAAGTAAAAGACATTATCCATGAAAACATAAATACCATTGTCAACAAACTTAAAATCATAACCAGATTGTCTTAATACAGAAACGGAGATAATATTCCTAGTCAAACTAGGGGAATATAAAATGTTTTTCAAAATAATTTCCAAACCATTTGGAAGCTTTAAAACATAATCTCCTCGGGCTTGGACGTCAACCTTCGCTCCATTGCCCATGAAGAGACTTACATCTCCTTTCTTCATATCATTTCTTCTTTTGAACCCCTGCAATGAATTGCAGATATGAGTTCCACATCCGGTATCCAATACCCATGTGTTAGAGGAAATAATATTAAGATCAATGTGGATCATGAAAGTTGTACCTGAGGTTTGCCCCGCATCCCTCTTAGCTTTCAACTCTTTGAGATAGGTCGGACAGTTCCTCATCCAGTGACCTATCTCCCCACAACCAAAGCACGGATCCTCAGCGCTAACCTTTAGCTTCTTTGGTTTTGGCTCCGCCTTTGTCTTTCCCTTGAACCCTTTCTTGACTTTCCCCTTACCCATAGCAACCTTTGCTTTGAGTTCAGGGTGATGCCTCTTTTTTGAGCCACCCTCATTGATCGCAAGAACTGGTAAAACCTTTTTACCCATGCCGGCCTCGGCTGTCTTAAGCATTTAGTGAAGCTCACCAATGCTTTTGTCCCATCCATTCATGTTGTAGTTCATAACGAATGTCTCAAATCTATTAGTTACGCCATTTAGGATCAAATCCGTGGCCAACTCCTTTGAGATGGGACAGTTAAGCCGATCAATGTGGCTTTTCATCTTAAGAACATAAGATGATATAGATTGGGTTTCTTCCATATGACATGCATGAAGCGCTTGAACCATTTCGAAACGCTCAACCCTGGCTTGAGAAAGGAACATTTCCTTAAGCTGGGTAATCATGTCATACGCCCCATGATTCTCGAAATCCTTTTGGAACTCAGGAATCATTGTTCCCAACATGAGGAAAGAAACATTCACCGAATCCTCAGTGTATTTGAGCCAATCCGCAAAGGCATCCAAGTTGTTGACATCGGGTTCATCGGGAATAGGGTCGTCTAAAATATAAGACTTCTTTTCTTTCTTGAGAACAATTCTGAAGTTTCGATACCAGTCCATGAAGTTGTTAATGTTTAGACGATCCTTATCCAGAATGGATCTTAGTGATTGATTATGCACGTGAGGGATAATTGTGTTCGGTGCGTTGTTTGCGGCCATCTATAAAAGAGTTTAACAAAGTTCAATTTAGTATTTCGATATTAATAAAATTTTAATCTTTAATACCCTTTAATGTCTCCAAGACAATTATTGATTAAAATCTAGAATCCAACGTTTCATTCAAATAGTAGTTTGGTGACCTTTATCCTACTATTCGAATTAACAAGGTAGTCAACATTTGACGATTGCAACCCTTTGCAACTTCTAGTTTATGGGATCGGTTAAACATCATATGTTTAGTTGGTATGTTTAATCCCATCAACACCTTTGAATTCCATGTTAAGGTGACCCTATATTCATGGTTTCCAAATCAAGTCGTCCTACTTAAACACACGTGTGAGTTTACACATGAAAGTGGTTAGGTGACCCTAAAGCCAAAAGTATTGTAAAACCACCTTAAGATCACAAGTTTTCTTAAATGTGGTTAGGTGACCCTACCCCATTATCAAGTCTACAAGTGACTTAAGTGTCGTGTAAAAGGATGGTGTCCAACTTGTTTATAAAAGGGATTTTAGTTTTCAAAATTCTAGATTGGAAAACTATTTATTGTACCTTTCATTTGCAAGCATTCAAATGTATGGTACCTTTGAAAACCAATTTCAAATTCCTTTTAATAAAAACCATTTTATTATGAAATCATTAATAGTTAATAAAACCAATTTTATCACTTAATAATTTCAAAGGAATCACTTTTATGCTAGTTGTCGATTTTAATTGTAACATCCATACATGATATAACAATAAAACTAAAACAACCAAACAAACATAAAATACAAATACGTGTTCATAACCATAGCCACCTAGATAGACAACACTTGTTGACAGAAACAAGTGGGTCAAAAGTTCTCTCCTAAAGGACGAGCATGACACAAGGTAGAAGATGGTGAACTCCCACTTGACTCCGCATCCTTATGCATCAAGCGTTCACTTCTTGTCGTGATCCTACTTTTCACTTGGGCTCCCAAAGGTTTGTAGTTGTATCTTCTTTTACAAAATATATACTAATACATTTTGTCTAATAAAAGAAATACGACTATACTATTTATTATTACAAACCATTTGAAAGAATAAATAGATCACAACCCGAATAAGGAATATTACATCCAAATGTATAAATCACAATCGATAATTCTTCAATATACACAAGATCATGGCTTGGTAATGAACATCCACACAAACAGGTCAACCCTTGACCATAAATGGTTCCCCTTACCCTTAGTTCTCGGCCTAAAACAGAGAACACATAGTTCTCGGCCAGAAGACCAAAGTTCCAGAGTTTTCGGCCCGGAAGTTTTAGTTCACCGAGAACCTATTGTTCTCGGTCAAAACCGAGAAGTTATTTTCGGTCAACACCGAGAACCATGATACATCATCATGAGTTCTCGGTCCAACCGAGAACATGTTTTAGGTCAACTGAAATCTCATGGTTCCCAACCATGAGTTCTCGGCCAACCAAGAACATGGTTTCAAGTGTCTTCGGCCAGACCGAGAACTATGGTTTTCTACCATTGAGTTCTCGGCCAAAGCTGAAGAACACACTTTCAGCCTAAAAAAAATTTGGCACCAATATTGACTAATTTTCCATATTTTTTTACCACATGCATGTATGGCACAAACTTGGAAAAAAAAGGGGCAACCAAAATGCCTAAAGTCCTCGACCAAAATGATAACTAATACCATTAAACCCGAGCACTTTAGAACCCATTTTGAAGCACGTAATCGTATAAGCGGCTCTGATACCATTGTTGGGTTTTTAGCAAGATTGTCAAAGGCCAAAACAACCATTTATTAAGGAAAACACAGCGGAAAATATAAGTTTAAAATCTTGTTAACCATTACACATAAACCGATTTATGTTAAACCCAAACCAGGATCCATAAACGATTATCAAGATATCAAGAACACAACCATAGGGTGTTTAACAAACATACCTTCAAGTCCAGAAACAAGGAAAGGGATGAAGGTTATGAACGGCTAGAATCCAAGGAAAGGAATTCTCAAGCTTGTATACCCGACAAGCTTCAACAAACACCTTTGGTTGCTAGGGTCCAACACTTGATGCAATCTCTTGTTCTTGCTCTTAGATTTCGGCCGAGAGCTAGAGAGAGTTTTTGTGTGTGAGAGAAGGTGTAAATTGTTGCATCCAAGAAGAAGTGCTCTCCCAATAGAGATCCTTGCATGCATTGGAGAAAACAACAAAAGGGGAGAGAGAGAGAGAGGAGTGAGCCCCCCCCTTAAGGGGTTTTCCCCCAAAAACCAAAAACCCAAAACTTTTGTTATTTCTTATTTTAACCTTTATTATTATATATCCAAATAAATAATATTTCTCTCAAATATAAATTATCCAATTAATTTACTTAACACACAATTGCAAAAACTTAGAAAACCCATTTCCAAATATATAAGTGTTGATAATCATTGCTTAGATCATATCTAATAATAATTATCGTGGCGTTTGTCTAGCTTGTTATTAGGTATGACCCGACTTGGATCAATACGTACTAGCCACATCAAATCTAATATGTGTCTTGGGCAGATCAATTCCAATCGCTTTTATAGTTACTTTGACTTCCTTCATACCAGTTTTGAATTGGTGTCTCAAAAGATCTTGCATGCTGATGTAATGGCTCGTACAGTGAGTGTTAGTGCACGGATTCAGTGTCCATAGCAATCGAATAACTTATAAGTTGTCTAGTGTGTGTATTTAATGTATATTGTAAATTGGGTTATAAAAAGGTAGCTCATGCTCATAATTTAGTAGAGAACTTGTACATAGATCTAAGTTATCCTCTCATAACTTATTATTCTCTCTAATGTATTCATCCATATTTATCAATAAAGTATATATTTAAAGTATCGATTTAGTGTTGATGTATCGTTAAAGCGGCTAGATCTTGGACTCTATGAAGTTCTCTCAATTGGTATCAGAGCAGGGGCTGCTCTCGATGCATCGATTAAGGTAAATCTGAGTTTATTCATGTTCATCGTGTTCATCGGGTTTTGGTCAGATATGGAGTAAATTAGTGAATTATAGATGGATTTGAGGGTGAATTTGTGTTTATTGATGGAAGATGTATCTTCATGTGTAATTTAGTGTTACATTATGTTGTATTGAGTGATTCACCATGGAAGAGTATGTTAACTTTTGATTCGGTTTATAATGATTTAGTGATTGTCAAGTTAATTGGATGATGGATTTGTGTTTATAATTGGAATTCGCATGTTTCTGTGGATTTTGGTGGTTAATTATGGTGAATTGAAGATTTCACCATTGAAGAGCATGTTATGTGTAGATTTAATTGATGTTGAATCAATGGATGTTAAGTTTAATGGTTGATATATTTGAAATCGTGGTGAAAATCTGAGTGTTCAGGTAGATTTTCATGGTTAATTATATGTTTATGATGAATCTGCCATGGATGAAACTTGAAAATGCAGATTCCACCCAAATCTGAGTTTTTCCGGCCAAGTAACTGAATTTTCCGGTGGAAAACGTTTTTCCTGCGAAGTAGTTAAGATCCAACCACCTGATTCGTTATTACTGTAGCTGATTTGTTACTGGAGTCTAACGAATTACTGTAGCAATTCGTTATGGAAAATCTTAACGAATTAAGTTAATTCATTAAGTTAAAGATAACAAATTAAGTTAATTCGTCAAGGAGATTCATTAAGTTAACGAATTAAGTTAATTCATCATGGAGATTCGTTAAGTTAAAATTAACGAATTAAGGCAATTCGTTATGCTAATTCGTTAAGGTAAATGTAACGAATTAAGGTGATTCGTGAAGGGAATTCGTTAAGGTTTGGGTAACGAATTAAGACAAATTCTTTATGTATGACAAAGTGTGGACATCTTAACGAATGGGAAGCCGTTCGTGTAATTGTTATAACGAATTAGAGTTGGTAAGTACTAACGAACTGATTGGTTGACGAATTGGAGTGGATATTTATAAAGAATTGGAAAGATGATTCGTTAAAAAACTAAAAAAAAAAATTGGCAGGAAAATTTTTTTTGCGCAAATTTTATCCTGAATACTCCTGGTAAGTGAGTTTTCATTCTTGAAAATTTTGGCGAAAATATTTAGTTTTCGAAAATTTTAGGTGAATTTTTGGCTGGAAAATCGGGAAAAATTTTCCTTAAACGAAATTTTTCTGGGATATTCCTAATGTATTGGAGACTCTTCGTGCGAATTTTAGTAATATATTTTCCAGCTAACTTTTTACGCGTTTCGGCTGGCCGAGGGGGAGACAACGAGTAATTTAAGGAGGAGTTTTGTTTGTGAACTTTGAAGATTGTTCAAGACCTTGTTGAATTTGTCAAGAAAAGGGGGAGATACAACTTTCATTTGAGTTTATTAGGCTTGTATCTTCCTAAGCTTGCAAGGTTTCTTGAAAATTTACTACAATTCGAGTGGTAATTCGTGTTTGAAAAGCTACGTTTGACTGAGTTCAAGACTGCAAGTGTTCTTCGATTGGTTATTGATTTGTTCAAGATTGAAACCTGACTAAACGGGTGTCTGTTCATTTTCTTCTTTCTGAGGGACTTTGATCCTCCTGACTATGTTGGCTACGAATAAATGGCGGATTACATCTGTTGACGGGGAAGATTCTCGAACGGGTTGATCTTATTGAAGAATTTGATCATTTGGGGTTTATTAATGAAGGTTGGAACTCTGTATCATATGCCCAAACATTAGTGCATCTTTGCGAATGGGATGTGGAAGAGCTTCAAAGAGTTATTTGGGATACACGTTATAAAGAGAGGGAAAACCGAAGTGAAAGATGTTGAATGATCTGGGTATTCATGAAGATGTGTGACGAGGTTAAACGTAAAGATGTGTTTTTCTTTACCGGTGCTAACTGATAGCTGATGACTTGCTGTTGATTGTTGAAAGATTGAACCATATCATACGTCAATGGATGATCGGGATGATCTCCAAGAGTTGCTCACTTCGAGGGGGAGATCCGATATGAGAAGCTACAAGTTATTGGTTTGCTGAAAAAGATTTAGAGATTTTCTATCTGCACAAGCCCGAAAATCATCAGTTAGGGGGTGTCTGTTAGTGCACGGTTTGTGACTGGTGATTTGCAGTTAAAGTATTCAAGGATAAAGTGTTCGATAGCTACGGAAAAGGGGGAGTCTGTTAGTGCACGGATTCAGTGTCCATAGCAATCGAATAACTTATAAGTTGTCTAGTATGTGTATTTAATGTATATTGTAAAATGGGCTATAAATAGGTAGCTCATGCTCATAATTTAGTAGAGAACTTGTACATAGATCTAAGTTTCCTCTCCATAACTTATTATTCTCTCTAATGTATTCATCCATATTTATCAATAGAGTATATATTTAAAGTATCGATTTAGTGTTGATGTATCGTTAAAGCGGCTAGATCTTGGACTCTATGACGATCTCTCAATAGATACGGAAACCGAATTCGTGCACTAACAGTGAGGCTTCTTTGGTACTATAGGCACAAAATGACTGGAAACTCCTCTAACTGGGGCTCAGTGATTCGCCCTAGGCACTCCATCCATATACTCATCCTGACCCTGATGGCCTCTATAATCGTTTTGTTGATCACCATTATACCTTTGCCGACCGAACTTTACTCGATACTGACCTCTTTGATTTAATGGTGGCACTGAAGGCATAATCTTATCAAACTCATCATACTCATATTGGTTTTGGGTTTGAGCATGTGGCAGGTTAAAGTTTGAAAATTGTTGTTTTTGTGAGAATGGTGGGTACAATGGGCTACCTGGTGGACTTTGATTACTGTAATAACTCATAACAGAATTACACGTACGCTGCCAACACGATATTATGTTCATGCACAAGCAATACCACGCGCAATACCAAACTTAAACAAAAAGAAATAAAAATAAAAATATTTTTGCTTTTTTGTTTTTTTTGTTTTATACATATATATATATTTTATTTTTTTTATTTTTAATTAAACAAGTAACGCAACACTAAGCGCACTAGCTCCACTGCACGTCGCCATTTTGGTGACCATCATTTTAGTCATTCAAAAACCCAATTAAACAAAATAGTTAGAGTAAGTAGGGTATCGTATCCACGAGGAACATGTGGTTAGTATTTCAATGTTTGTTTAATTTTTAATATAAAAGTAACTAACTAAGATGCACAAACGATGTTAAGCGAAAATTAGATTAGTGATTTTAAAAACAATTTAAAGAAAATGTAACCTATTCCGGGTTTCAGGTTCTAGGTTTCACACAAAATTTAGTTAATTAATTGAGAACGACATAGACATTGTTCTATAAATTAGTTAAAGTAGCTATTGAGATAGGTTTTCGTCATCAAACCTATACAATTCAATTACATAGTCTACTAGTACCAAGCCAACCCCCTTTAGTCACCCAACCCGCTTCTAGGTTTTGTCAACAACCGAACGTGGCTATAAAGAAAGAAATTAAAACACCAACACACTGTTTAATGAACTAATACATCAATTTGTTAAATGTTTGTCATCACATTAACAAATCCAATACATAAACTAAACAAAATTGAGTAGTTAACCTATATGAACTCTTCACCCAGAGTAGATCACGAGTGGACTAGCCTTGTATCATCATCATTATTTATTCATGTGCAGGCAATTGGCGGCTGCTTTCTGCCCTGTAGCCCCCAAAACCTCGTCTCCAATATTCACCTCGAGCTGCCCTTTTCATCTGCTTAATGTTTTCATTTAAAACCTTTTTGCCTAATGGGCCTCCAGCTTGATTTCACATTTTTAGCATAACCCAAGATCTGATCCATTGTTTCCTTGGAGCCCACATAATTTAATCCAATAACACACGAAATTTCTATCCACTCACATCGTAGCATGCATATGTGAACCATGGACTTGTAACATTTACAAAAGTTGTAATTTAATACTTTAATAACACACAAAATTGATTCAACATATATCACGTGTGTATTAGTATTATTATTATTATTAATGAATCATTTGCGCATCGAACACGATCTTCCTAAGACTCCAACGCTCGTAATTGTTTCCAATAAGTATCTTTAATGCTCAATGGCCTGAAATACAAAAGTGCGCTTGAAGTACCAATGTTCACCCAATATTTAAAGTAAAACTAAACAATTAATATAATAAAACACACGACTTTTAACCGACCATCAGTAGCCTCCAAACACCTACCATCTTGATCATCAATAAGTTCGGCAGAGCGACAAAAATCCATGTGATGGTTTCTTTATATCAGAGGTCACTCTGTCAATGAGAATCGTAGATTAGACCGTTGGAGCCATCTAATCATGTGTGCCGCCTCCTCGTGTTCCGGAGTCATTTGAAACAGAGCGCACATGTTGTGCTTGTGCTCAAAAGGATATGTCGGTTCATCATCCGCCATATCTGTGCAAACAAAAACAAAACACATTCAAAGCACATATTAGTCATAAAGTTCATATCTTCGAGTAGTTTTAGGTTATAATTTTAAGAAGTAGAGAAGAAATGTCTTTTTAAACCCAAGCTTCGACAAATTAATAACCTACACATAAAACAGAGAGTTAGTTTATAAGAAAAATTAACTGCCCAATTCCGCATAATCGGTGTCGGAAAACAATCAATTAGTTCTTACCGAGTCGGAATTTGTTAGATGGTCAATTAGGGTTAGGAAATTTTGATGAAACGTTTGGGTTTTTCTAGAACGAGAGCAAGTGTACTGTAGTGGAAGGAGAGAGAAGTGAATAATATGAAAAATTTCTCTAACTCCCTCTCTAATACCTTTTTGAAAATGGGTTTTAAATGTTTTTTGTCATTCAGTGAGTAAATAACTGTCAAACAGTAACTTTATCCAAGTAAATATATTCTCATTTAAAACTTTGCTCGATAATGCTTTCCCATTTAAAACCTTGCTCGTTAAAGCATATTGTTGTAAACCTTACTCGACAAGTTTATTCATTTTAAGTTTGCTCGTGTAAGAATTTCACTTTTCAAAGCTTGACCGTTCCAGAATTTATTAAGAAATAATTAAGTAGATAGAAATAAATCTAAGTAAATAAAATGAAGGAAGCTTACTCGAAATACAAGATTTCTCGAGAATTAAATCACAAGACAAATAATCAAGTATAAATCATCAAATAGGCAACATTGCTATGAATCAACAAAGAATCTAAATAAATAACTTAGAAACACTTCTATGAGTCAACCTTGCTTGAATTTCTGAATAACACAAACTGTGCTCGAAAACACTTGATCAGTTCACAAATATACAGTCAAGTAAACTTTGAAACAAAGTATGCTTGACACACTTAAAGAATACAAAGTGTGCTAGAGAAGGACTCTAAACACAAAGTGTGCTCGAAAAGTAAGGTTTTGAAATTACCAAGTATATTAGGAGAACACTTTGAATATTTTCAAAGTGTGCTCGAATTATAAGGTGTGCCCAGAAAACAAGATTTGCCTGGAAACACTTGTAATATCAAAGAATCACATTCACAGTCATAAAGTATGTTGGATAATGACATATGTCAAATAAGACAGTTAAGTTTACTCGAAATAGTCATATAAAGCATATTCAAGCAGATGTCACAGAATTATCAAGTATGCTAGATAAAACTAACCTTTAGAACATCTAATGATTACTCGAAAGATAAAAAGCATCAAAGTATACTCGATAATATATGAATAAATCATTTAAGTACTGAACATCACAGAACTTGCTAGAAGTATCAGAATCAACAAAGCTTGCTATAATGACCTAAACAACCTATAAAACAGTTAAGTTTGCTAGAAGGTTCAAAATTCATCAAAGCTTGCTGGAATCAACATAAACAAACATATAAATAGCTTGCTAGAAATAGTTGTACTTTCAATCATAACAACAAAGTATGCTAGAAAGTATAAACTATATGAAAGCTTGCTAGTAACATCATATTCAGACTTAATCAAATATCAAGCTTGCTAGAAATAATAAACTTCAAGTGAAACAGTGAAGTTTACCCGAAATTTTGTAAAATATCAAAGCATGCTCGAAAAGGATAAACTTTAGACAAAATCATCTCAGTTTGCTCGATAAGGTTAAAAATCATCAAACCTTACATGAAAATACATATTCTGACCTTTTGAAGGTAAAATGCAACTCTTTTTGTCTTAAGCCAAATGTCAAACATTTTTATCATTAAAGAACAATGTTTAAGAGCAAATGGTGCATTAAGAGATCAAATTTCAGTTATCTTTCTTTTCAAATCATTTTCTTACTTAGTATGAATAGATCTCAACATGGGATCATATTCAGTAAGTTGCTTCTTAATACTTCATTCTCTGCATTATTATGACAGATTAGACAGGTTAACAGCAGGTCTAAACTTAGCATGAATTTCATTTCTTTGGTGATATGATTAAGGTTCATTGAGGATGCATAATACTAAATGGATAACACATATTGCTTTCTGATGCTCCATGTCTATTCTCAAGGCTTATTTGGCTTTCTCCAGATCATCCCGAATTGAATCCGACCCCTGATATTTGGTAATACTTTTTAATGACATAACTTATTTTATTTTTAATTTTTTTTGTAACATAAGATTGTGAACATATATAACGACATTATGTTGTATAATCAGTACGTTTTTTTCACTTGTGTTCTTTGTCATTCTCAAATAAATACTTCAATTTGGGGACCAAATACCAACGGGCTCGTGTATGACTGAATATTCACTTTTCTGCCTATCATTCGAAAAGATGTATATTGGAACAAGCATAGACAACAATGTAACTCCACATTAAGTTTTGCAGTTTCGATATGTTTATATCACCTTAGATTTTACACATCATGGGAAAGTAATCATACATGTCAATGACTGCACTAAGTGTCTTTTTGGCCTATTAAATACATATGATTGGTCAAATAGTCAATGTACTATCATTTCCCAAAGGGTTGGATCAATTTTCATTAAAACACCCTTTCTTAAGCTTCTATAAAGCTTGAACTGAATAATATTATCATATCTCTGCACCATTAGAAAACTTGATCTGTTTATCAAAAATGTTTTGATCAAAAATTACTTGAAAACTTTGATTTGAGCATAGTCTAACATATCCTAATAATATCAACAGATTAGATTAAAAATATTCAAAAGCATCATCAAGATATCATATAAGCATATACATAAATATATTAATTCAAAATACTTATCAGGAAATCACCTATGCTAAGCGATAGATAAACATAAGCATCAAAGATACCTAAGTTACAGATAATCAATTAAGTACTCATCAGTTAACATCAAGATCACAAAGTCACACATAAATCACTGATCATTAACCTAAGCATCAAATATACCTAAGTTATAAAGATAATCAATTAAGCACCCATCAGTGAATATTAAATAGTAACATATTCAAACATACAGAACAATCACTTAGACCCTTTATCAAGATAGTCAAGTAGCATATAAAGACACACATCATCAATCAGACCTCATATGAGTTGATCATTCCCAATGCTTTCAGAACAAAGTGGAATCTGGTTCTATCAAGTGGTTTGGTGAATAGGTCAGCCAAATTATCACTTGTATCAACTCTTTTCATCTCAATTAAACCTTTTTCATTACAATACCTAATGAAATGATGTCTGATTTCAATGTGCTTGGTCTTTGAATGTTGAACTGGATTCTTAATAATGAAAAATGCAGCAGTATTTTCAATGAAAATAGGAGTGAATTCCGACCATAATCCAGTATTTGATTCTGAATCCATAGAACTTGTGTACAGCAGGCAGATGCAGCAATGTACTCAGCTTCAGTAGTTGAGATGGACATTACAGTTTGTTTCTTGCACTGCCAAGACACTAGCCTGTCTCTCAAAAATTGACATCCACCAGAAGTTGACTTTCTGCTCATGTTGCACCCATCATAATCACTATCAGTATAGGAAATAAGGTCTGAGTAATGGTTCTTTGAGGTAGCATAGGCTAAGAAGATTCTTATTGCCTCAAGTCTTGCCACAGGAGCAAAGACTTCCTCAAAGTTTATTCCTTATTCTTGTAGGCATCCCAATGCAACAAGTCTTGCTTTGTTCTTAATCACAACTCATCTTTCATCCCTTTTTTTCCCGAAAACATATTTTGTTCCAATGGCATATCTGTTTCTTGTCCTCTCTACAAGTTCCCACACCTGCAGATCTCTGAATTGAGCCAACTCCTCTTGCATTTCTTCTACCCAACAATTGTCTTTCAATGCTTGAACGGTGTTCTTGGGTTCAATTTGGGATAGTAAGCAGGAGTACAAACACATGTTTTGCTGATTCAGATGCACTTCTTGTAACTCTTTCATTTATGTCTCCAGTGATGTTTTCAGATGGATGATTTCTTTTAACATAAGAGGATTGAACAATCACATCAGTAGACCTATTAGTATCAAGATTAGACTCATTGGGATCTGGTTCATCAATGATCAAATCAGTTGTTGTATCATGAAACTCTGGTGCTTCTTCATTGTTCTGCTGTGGGGTAGATGCACCATTGATTCCAATATTCATTATTTGAAACAGATCTTCAAATCTTGCTCTTCTTGCATCCTCTTCTTCATTCATTTGGTTGCTTGGATCTTCCTCATTCAAAACTTGATCACCATTGTCTTGTTCAGGTCCTGGATTTTGATTTTGTTCATGATCATGAACTTAATTTTGAACCTGTTCAATTTCAACACTTGAGAGATCCTTTATAAATCTATACTCACTTCTTTTTCCAGCAACCTTGGACCACACTTTGTCCAAATCTAGAATTTTCTGATCATTCTCTTCAATCAAACTTGTCTTGTAAAAGAATCATCAAAATCTTCAGGATAAATCTTGAAGGACTTGATCAATTTTCAAGATCAAACAGCCATGCAGCACCATCTACTGTATTGAACTGATTTTCATTGAGTATTATATCTGAAGATTCAATCACACTCAAATGGTATTTGACATATACTCTGTAGGCTTTTGAGTGTGTTGAGTAACCAACAAAGAAGCAATCCAAGGATTTTGCTTGAAATTTGTTGAGATAATCCTTGGTGTTCAACAATGAACATTTGCAACCAAATGGTTTGAGAAACTTGGTGTAGGGATTTCTCTTAAACAAGATCTCATAAGGAGTCTTGTCATGAAGTTTGTTGAGAAGGATTATGTTCTGAACATAGCAGGCAGTGTTGAGAGCTTTTGCCCAAAAGGTAACATACAAGAAAGCATCGGCTAGCATGGTCCTTGCAGCTTCAATGAGTGTTCTATTTCTTCTCTTTGCCACACCATTTTGTTCAGGAGTTCTAGGAGCAGAAAATTGTTGAAGTATTCCCTTTTCATTGCAGAATTCTTCCATGACTACATTCTTGAACTCAGTCCCATTTTCACTTTTCATGACTTTCACCCTTGCATCCAACTGATTCTCCATCATGGTCACACTATTCTTAATCAACTCAGCAGTTTCATCTTTTATACATAGAAAGTAAACCCAAGTATCTTGAAAAATCATCAATAATCACAAGGCAATATCTCTTCTTTCCAATACTTGGAACACTCACAAGACCAAAAAGATCCATGTGAAGCATCTCAAGCACATGATCAATTGTGATGATGAGCTTTGTCTTGTTTGATGACTTGTGCTACTTTCCCTCTTGACATGAGATGCAATTGTTATCCAACTTGAACTCCCTTGTAGGCCAACCAAATACATGTTCACCCTTCACAAGTTTGTTCATGTTCTTTAAGTTGACATGACAAAGCTTTCTATGCCACAATTTGGTTTCATTTTTAGTCGCTTTGGATACAAAACATGTACCACCCCTTGAATAGCATCCTTCATATTCAGTTAATAGAGATTGCTATTTCAAAGTCAGGTTTGTGAATAAAACAGTGAGAGTCATCAAATCCAACCTTATAACCTTTATCACACATTTGAGAAATGCTCAAAAGGTTATATTGTAATCATTTCACATAAAATAAATTATCAAATGTGACTTTTCCATTGTTAAGCCCTTTGCCCATAATCTTTCCACCATATTCATCACTTCCAAATGCAACTGGTCCTTCAAACTTCTCTTCATATTTAAATAGTGACCTCTTGTCACATGTCATATGCCAGGAACATCGACTGTCCATATATCATACTTCATTGACTGTTGTGGACTGTTCCTACATATATCAAAGAAAAATGATCAGTTTAGTAATGAAATGCAAGTTGAATCAACTTGCAATTCATCATTGACATGGACAAGTGTTGCATTATAGTTCTGATCAGGCTTAGCATCTTAATAAACTATCTCACAACCATCAGACTCATCTGATTCATAACCGATATCAATTGGACTTCTCACATAAGGAATTATATTTTTGCATTCTTGCACCACATAATCCTTTCCAATTGAAAAATCTCTCACATCTGTTGCTTTTGACACTTGAATTTCACTCCTTGATTTCCAAAGAAAACCATAAGGTTCAAATCCTTTTTTCAGTAAAAAAATTTCATCACCATTGACTTCTCTTGACTTCTTTCTTGAGAACACACCCTTAGTACTTTTCTGTCCTTCTCTTGGTAAATTTTCAGAGTCATCTGACTTTACAGATTTGTTGTCATTCTTTGGAACAATCCTGATTGGTTGTGTATTTCTTTTCATTACCACATCAGTTTTGTTTAGTGAGCTGTTCATTTTCACATGATTCACAGAATTTCCTTTTAGCTTCTCATCAAGTGTCACGTTTTCTTTCTCATTCTTCACTACCTTTGGATCTTCATCTTTTATTTCCACTTTCTGAAATTTCTTCCCTTTTCCTATGTATTCATCATACTTCTTTTTATACAGACTAAAATCTTGTCCAAACTTGGTTCCATTGGGAAGATAAAAGGGTTTGAAAGTGAACCTCTCATGACAAGAATCAGTATGGTGACCATACATATCACATTTTTTACACCATACCTTTCCTTTGAAACTTTCGTGAGCATTTCCCTTATTGAATCTCTCACTTGGTCTAGGAGGCTCAATGCCAAGTGTTTTCTGAGTTTTGAGCCCATCAAAATCAATGAAGAAAGGCCCAAATTCTTCAATTTTAATGTCTTGCCTCTCCACTTTACCTTTAACAAATTTAATCTTTTCCAATCTCATTGGCTCATCATCCAGACTTCCTTTGTGTCTTGACTGTCTTCTCTCATACTCTTCCATAGTTTCAACTTCTCCAATGTCAAACAACACTTGACTTGAGAAAACAGGACACACTGGAATGAATTGATCAGTTTCAAAATTTTCTTTTGGCTTCTTTTTGTCATTGATCTTGATCTTTCTTAGAATTTCTTTGCTTGGTGGCTATACAAAATTATATGTCACATTTGACTTCTTAGAACCTTCACATATGCCAAAAGACACATGTTCCCTTCTTATTTTCTCATTATGTTTCTTCATCCTTGGTGTAAGAGGTGGTAATAAAGGTAGTTTGTCAATGGAGCTTGGCTTTTCATTTCTTTCACTCTTGTTGTCATCATCACTAGAGTATTCAACACTGGGATCACTCAAATCATATACATTTAGACATTCTTCATCAAAGTCATCTTCTGACACTTGAGTTCCTACTTACTTTTCTTCTTTTACTTCTTCCTTGACAACAAACTCTCCATCTTCACTCACTTCAATCATCTTATAATTGTCAACGAATTACTCTTTGTCTTGGAAAACATCTCTGAACTATTTGAGATATGTTTCCCTCTTCTCTGTATCAACTTTCAATGAGTAATTGTTGTTGAAGGGTGGGGGTACAACTTTTTATTTATCTTCTTTTATTTTGCTCACAGTTCCACAAATTTTTCCAATTGATACAACCTGGATTGTTGTGTACTTCACCTTTTCTTCTACCACCATCCTCTTTAACCCTTCAATTTCTCTCACATACCTTGACTGAATTCTGTAACTGTCCATACAATCTTGTTCAAGGCTTTGAATCTTCTCATCATAAGTAACCTCACTTGCGTCATATACATTCTACATACTTTGTTTTATGAAGCATTCACTATTAAGCTTTCCTATTTTCACATTCAAGGATTCAATGGTTTCAAGTAATTCAGATATTGAGTGTGAGTGTACCTATGAAGAAGATGATCCAGCTTCATTTTTCAGATTTAGCCATAAATGCAACATTGGCCTTACTTATGTCATCAGCATTATCAATCCACTCAAAACCACCTTCTTGTTGAGCAGCAAGTACTACATTTCCTTGGTTTCTAGGCTGGTTCTGATTGTTTCTGTTGTTGTTGTTGTGAGCATTTGGAGGGTTTTGGTTGTTGTTTCTCTGATAGTTATGATTCTGAGGTATAACTTGCTGATTGTTCTGTTGTGGCTGCTGGTAGTTGTTGTAAAAGTTGGGGTGGTTGTTAAACTTTATGTTGTAGTTCCTTGGTTGGCCTTGCTGATTTTGGTATTGGTTTCTTGGCTGTTGATTCTGATACTGATTTCCTTGGAAGTTTCTTGGTTGATTACATTCTCTTGCAAAGTGTCCTGGCTGTTGACAGTTGTAGCATATTGCTTTAGACTTGTCAAACCCAATTCTTTAATTGGACCTAATACAAGACACCTCATAGACCTATTGAAGAATCTTTTACTTCTAAGAGCCAACATTGTAGCCTGCGACTTCAAGTCCATGTCTTCAAGATCATCAGTATAAATCTGTTATAAATCATCTTGAATGACACTGGTGTGGATCATTTCTTGGCTACAAATGCATTATAGGAATCTGTGAACATAGAAAACTAGGCTTGACATTCACTTCCTTGACCACCATTTCCATAAACAAAAGTTGAATGTCCACTAGCCATAGAAGCAGAATCATTATCATTAATGAGTTGGACATTGAACCTTCCTTGACTACTTGAGCTTCCACCAACAAAGCCTTTTGGTATGTCAGCACTATGTTCATTTGGTTCCTCAATAATTGGGATTTATTGTTGGTTTTTCACAGACATTTTCCCATTGGAGCAATGAGTGCATTTGACACATGGTAACAAGGTTTGTCTACTTTTATCATCTCATTCTCTATCATTTCCATTTCAGCTGCTTGGAGAAAGCAGACCACATCATCAAGTTTCAATTCTTCATAATTTGGTTTATGTCTTATGAACTTGCTTGCTGTGTACCATTCTTTTGCCAAAGATGACATTAAATTTGTAGTTAAGTCCAAATCAGTGACCACATAATAAGTTGTCCTGATCTCCTTCACTATGGCAAGGTATCTATCCAAAACTTATTTCAGCCTCTCACTGTCCTTGTATTTGAACCTATCAAGCTGCTGCTTAAGCCTCTCCTTCTTGATTTTCTTCAATTCAGAATTGCCTTCAAACATTTCTAGAATTGCATCATACATGGCTTTAGTAGTGGCATGGTGAGCCACCTTAGTCAGAATTTTCCATGACAACCCCAATTTCAACATAACTAGAGCTCTGTCATCCACCTTCCTCATTCTAAATTCAACAGTTGGGTTGACAATAGTTCTATCAGGTGTATATGGTCCATTCTTGATGG
>NW_027497845.1:0-127920 GCF_021521415.1 Bidens hawaiensis
AGAAGATAAGTTTGATAGATTTTCATCAACCTCAGTGAGGGGATTCTTCCACCTAGAGGCTGCCGTACTATGTGAGTATGAGGTGCTGGTAATGTATTCATTCGGAATTACATCGGGAAACAAAGTGCTTCCGAAAATTTGATGAATAGGACTCTCCCCCTATTGGAGTATTTTCTGATGTAGTTGGTGAAGACACACTTTCAATAACTTCTTCTTGTTGATTGACAGACACATGCGGAGAGATATCGGGTGATTCTGAGAGATCATCATCCAGAACTGGAGATATATGAGAGACAACATGTAAGTCTTCTTTCTCAGTATCTACGGTAGCGGTAGCCGCAATTCACGTGTCGATGACAAGAAGTATATTGAAAGGTTTGAAGAATTCATTGTAATCGAACAGCCATTCGGGACCAACACGAGCATCATTCTCGTTTTCTTCCAACCAACGTATATCATATGATTCAAGTATCTGCTTGGTTGACTTATTGTAAACTCTATAGGGGGTACGACCAGCATAACCAATAAAATAACAATCATCAGCTTTTACCCTAAATTTTGGAGTTGATTCAAGATTCAGTAGAGTACACGGGCAACCAAATGCTCTGAAATGTGCAACTGTGGGCTTGTGACCATAGACAATCTCATATGGAGTTTTCATTTGAGACTTGTTGATAAGCACCCGATTTTGAACATAACACGCCGTATTAGCAGCTTCTGCTCAGAAGAATAACGACAGTTTTGAATCACACAACATGGTCCTTGCTG
Organism: Bidens hawaiensis; assembly: GCF_021521415.1. NCBI lineage: Eukaryota > Viridiplantae > Streptophyta > Magnoliopsida > Asterales > Asteraceae > Bidens > Bidens hawaiensis. Next base: position 769 of record NW_027497845.1, read on the forward strand.
CCTCAATAAGAGTCATGTTTCTCCTTTCGGCCACACCATTCTGTTGCGGTGTCCGAGAAGAACTGTATTGTTGAAGCACCCCATTCTAAGAACAAAAGTAATTCAATTAAGCATTCTTGAATTTCGTGCCATTGTTGCAACGAATGCCCTTCGGCTTCAAGTTGAGCTGATTTTCCATAAGCACCATGAACATCTTAATCAATTCTGCAGTTTCACTCTTATTTGACAAGAAAAACAACCAAGTAAAACATGAGTAGTCATCAGTAATAACAACACAATAAGAACTGCGAGAAAGACTCAAAACATGAACCGGACCGAAAAGGTCCATATGCAATAATTGAAACACTGATGAAATGGTATTAATCAATTTTGGTTTATGAGATTTTTGATTGTCTTTACCCAAGGCACAAGCCACACACTTTTCAATAGTAACAAAATCTTTGACGGCTAAACCTCGCACCTAATCATTTTTAGCAAGACGGTTTAAGTTTTTCACATTTGCATGACCAATACGAAGATTCCAAAGCATGGCATTATGTTCTGACACTTTTGAAAACAAGCAGGTTACTTCATCAGGAACATTTTTGTTCATGTTGATCACGTAAGCGTTATCTTTTCTTTGTGATCGAACAAGAATCCAGTCTTCTAGTATGATGATATCAAGTTTTAAATCAAGCACTCTTTATTAGTGAAAGTTAAGAAACCTTTATCACAGATATGTGACACGCTTAACAGACTATGCTTCAACTCTGGAACGAAATTAACATTCTCAAATTTTAGAACACCGTTACTTACAGTACCCTTCTGCGTAATCTTCCCCTTTTCTCCTCCCTCAAAGGAAACATACCCACTGTTAAAGATTTGAATGTCGTGTAGCTGGGAAATGTCTTCTGTCATGTGCCTGGAACAACCACTATCAACATACCAAGATCGGATGATATTCCTCCATAGCTGTTCCTACACGATGTGCGAGATTAGTTAGACTTAGGTACCCAGTCCATAGTTACACTAGGTGACCCTGCTCATCTAAAGTTGTCACAGGTTGCCATGACATATCCTTTTGATCCTCTGACATTGAATTCGATGTCTCTTTTACCTGAGATTTAGGCAACCATTCATGTCTACCATTGTAAGATTTGGCATTATTTGTACGAATGGATGACTTGGTCTCTGGTATGTAAGTGGGAGACACACATGATTTTGTCTTTTCCACTTGATTTGGTTTAGAAGTCGTGTTTGTATTTGAAACCGAAGCACTGTTTCTACCATATTTACGAAACATGTTAGGCTTGGTCTGTTGAGGACTAAACCTACCAGATTTGTGTTTGTTCTAATCATCATCAGAGGGATTAGCCTGGTAATACCTGAAATTTCTCTTATAGATATTACGAGACATATTCCTCTTATAGAATCCATAATAAGGAACAAATGAACAATGTGGACAATTTCTAGCAATATGACCAGAAGTGCCAAAGTTGAAACAAGTTTGACGTTTTATAAATAATTTATTTTGGTCAACTCCTTGTCTGGATCGGTTGTGTGGACCAATTTGCTTTACCTGATGTATACTGCTTGACACATGATTTGACTTACCACCCTGTTTGTCATTAGAGCATCCCTCTTTAACAAACTTAGGCAATGAGTATTTATTAGAATTTTTTGATCTTTTAAACTTATTAAAAACCAAATTGTCAGAATTCAAAGTTTTAACGGAATAAATCACACAAGTATGTTTGCTCTTAAAAACAAAGCCCACACAAACAGTCGGAATAACAGAATCCAAAACAGGTAATTTTAAAGGAACATCAGAAAGAATGTCTTTATTAATAGAAACACATGAATCTTCATCCTCATCAGTCCAATCCTCAATGGTTACTTTATCAGCACATGAGGCAAACACATTAGAATCATTCACTTATGAAGTGGACGTAGTAGCCTTTACTGAGTAAACTTTGTCATTTTTAACAAGTTTAACATACTTTATGTCTCTTTTACCTTTTCTTTCTTTGGTAAGAGAAAGACTAGTATAGTTGTCATTGTATGGTGGGGGTACTTGACTATATCCTATACCCTCACCTTCATTCTCTTTCCACCATAACTGATTTTAAATCATGGAATTGACTACCTTACTGGAACCATCAAACTTTCTAGAATCTAGTTCAGCCCTTTTAAATTTATTAGTTAGATTTGAAACTTCTAACTTGAGGCTTCCAGTTCAGCAGTTAATTCAATAATTTTCTGTTTGGCATCTAGATGGTGACAACATTTCAAACTAAAATCATATTTTAGCTTGGAAAAATCCTTTTTCTGTGCCTAAATTTTATCTAGAAAAGCTCTTTTGTTTTTCTTAAGTTTATAGTTTTTGGATTTCACGACTTCCATTTATCTAAGCAAGTTACTATTATAAGATTTGTAGAGATCTACTTTATCAATACAAGCTTGAGAACATAATTGAGAACTTACCTCAGACTAGCTGGAAGAAGTAAATGCCATAAAAGCAAAAATTGAAGTTCCTTGACTTGTTCCTCAACAGCATTTTCTTCTTTAGCATCTTCAACATGAGCAAAGTTGGCAGTCTGATTATTTATGTTGAGAGCAGCTATCTGATCATTCCAGGAGAACTGTTGTGCTACCATACCCATTTCACCATCACCTGAACTACCCCCAATTTCTCCTCTAGCATTTCCTCAGGAACCAACGTCCTTTCAATGTTTCCTTCCTTGGCTGGATTGGTACATTCACGAGCAAAGTGACCTGACTCGTGATAATTGTAACACCTCAGAGTGTCATTGTTAAAACCCACCTTCTGATTATTTGGCACATTCCAATTATTCCTTCCCGTTTTCTTAGTAAATTTCTTAGCCCGAAACACTGCCATGGCGATTTTCCAAGAGATATCCATTTCTTCTACGTCATCTTGATGAATTTAATCAAGCTCAGCAGCAACTACAGGTTGAAACAAATCTCCAGCAAGGAACGCATTGTAGCAGTTCATGAATCCCGCCATTAAAGCAATGTTCTCTAGAGTTTCCTTTGAGATAGAGGGAATCTGACTGGAATTCTGACTAGGAGAATCGCCAGAAGATTGAGGTTTAACATTAGCAGCAGGAGATTGAGCTGGTTTAGCGAAGAAGACTGAGCTGGTTGTGATGAAACTGGAGAGAATTGACCATGACCAGATTTAAACATTGAAAAGTTGCCTTGAAGTTGAAATTGTTGTTGTCCCTGAGTAGTCTTGAACATGGAGAAGTTGTCTTGTGAGATGAGTGCATTATTGGAAGTAATACTGTAACCAGCTGCATTGTAGGAGTTTGCATGGTTTATAGCCCGTTGTTTGTCATCCATGTCACATGCCTTGATGATAGCCATAACCTCAGACAGTGTCAGCCGGTTGAGATCTTTCGTCTTCTTGATAACTGCAACGTTCATATCCCAACTTTGAGGCAAGGAGTTCACCAACTTGTTGTTAGTTTCGACAGCTGTCAGATTGATGCTTGTAGATCTTATCTCAGTCACAAGAGCTATGAATCTATGAAGCTGAGTTGCCAACGACTCTCCCAGAATGTGATTGAACATGTTAAATTTTTGTCACAACAGATCTTGAAGACTCCTCCACATGTCTTCATTCCCTTCATAAACTTCAATCAATGCTTCCCATAGTGCCTTAGCATATTGCAGTTCTCTAAAGCCCAAGGCAATCTCAGGTGAGAGTGCCATAGTTAAAGTTGAAAATGCCTTTTCATCTTCTTCTATTTTAGCAAAATCATCATCATCATACAACTCAATAGGCTTCACAGCAACTTCCTTAGAGTTCTCACGTTGGTAAGTGATGACTAGAGGACCACTAACTATGCTTCTCAAAATTTTAGCATATTTCATATTAACGTATTTATCGAATCTAAACTTCCACTAGCTAACCCCCTCATGAGACAGCAGACGGGGTATGCGAGTAGTGGTTCCCATTATGGAGTCCAGTTCTTGGTGAAGTGTAGCATTGGGTGATCCATTACCATTGGTTATTTTGTCCATTTTAGTTTTCACAGTCTAGTTAAACAAAAGTCCAAATGTTAAGGTCCAAACACACCTAATCAGGCCCAAATGTAAAGCTGGTCAGGAACAGGCCCAAAGTATAACAAATGATGTTGACCGAAAACTCTTGGTGAACATTTTAAGTCAACAGATATCAGTTTGACCGAGAACTCAGTTGGGCGAAAACAAACGTTGACCGAAAACAAACGTTGATAGAGAACTCAGAGATTTGATCGAGAATAGCCAAAAATGCCTGAAAACACTTGTTTTTGGCCGAGAACTCTCAAATTTGGCCGAAAACGATGAAATACAGCCGACAACACCCGAGAACTCGTTTGACCAATTTATTTTGGTAATAGCTAAATCCCTAAATCAGTGAGATCTAAATTATTTCCAAAGTTAAGACAATCTTTGACAAAAATCACATATTTCTTCTTCTTTAATTAAAAATTCGCCGGAAAAACACCCACACCACCAAACACACTTAGATCTTGAATCCGTTGATATCAAAACCAAGCCTTGAATGGTTCAAAGGCTCTGATACCAATTGTAAGTCCCGATTTTGGATCATTCAATATGATATCAACAACCTCAACGTTATTGCGGAATATAACGTAAGGTGATTCAAGATAAACAAGTATAATACGTAAAGAACACGAGATGATGATTCAAAACACATGTTTGATTAACATCGTGTGCTTAAGAACTAGGTTACACAAAACACACATTCACCCACAATGATATGAACGACCAACACCTAAACCCTATACAAGACACCTATATATATAGGGGAAATACAAAACCTAGCCCAACATAAAGCCAAAGCCCTTGTGATCTCGATTTACATACATACATCCAAACACGAATTACATTAAGCTATAACTAAGTACAAACCAACTAAAAGTAGGCCCAACAAAGGGTAATTCGTTAACTATTAGATGACGAATTGGATCATTTGTTAAAGAGTGGTGGAAGAGAATTAATTGGTAAAGAATTGAAGTAATTCGTTATTAGAATAATCCCATTCTTTATCCATAGATAACGAATTGACCATTAAAGTCATTTACATATATAGAATTTAAAAGTATTAAATAATTAAATAATTAAAGAATTAAATAAATGAATAAATAAATCATTGAAATTCGTGTCCCGATAACCTTATGCCTTACGAACCTTAGCCGACGTGGTAAGATGTAATACCTTAACGTGTTTTACGCTTAAAAATAGATAACTTACAACGAATTAATTAATATTTAAAATAATAAATAAAAAATGAAAATCTTTTTGATATTTTTCTTTTTCTTGTCAAATATTTACATTTAAACCCGAAAAGCAAACATAAAGTGGAAAGCAAAATATTTTTGTGTTTTTTATATGTTTTTCGAAAGCAATACATTTTTTTTTGTATTTTTGATGAGTTTAAGCAGAGAATCATATTGACTAAATTGCCCTTCTATCGCAGTTTTATATTTCAGCGATATCATGACTGGCGTTAAGTCGGTCATTGATATTGTTGTCCACTTAAATCTTATAACAAACTTTCAAGCATTTTTATGAAATGATTAAATGTTCAATTTAAAGCACAGAATATCAGAAACTATCAGCCTCTAATCTCGATTCAAGCTTAATTTGATTTTTACCATATCTCCCCAACTTGACTTAAACCATTATGTTGTCGATCAAAATTTTGATTTCATATATAATTTGTTTGATGCACCAACATGGCTTTACTGTGAGTGAGTATGAACCAGTCCATCTGTAGGCTTACATACATTGTGCCCCCCTGGGGTCCGTTTCTTATTGGTAATAAGACGCACGCAAGAGAGGAACAATGTATGACTAACAATGGATTTTGATAAAGTCAGTAATTCTATTTGTAGAATGTACAGCAATGATCAAGGTTTAATGACATTGGGTTTGCTCTAAAACCGTTTGAAATATTCATGTATATGAATACCCAGATGATTAAGCCGCATAAAGACTCACGGTGTCCAGAACCCTAATGCTTTTAGTTCAAACTTATGATGTTTTTGGTTATCAGACAAACATAAGGCTTGAGTATGATAGGCTATTACATTTCTGCCATCATTGCCGAGATTTTTGGTAGAGACTAGCACCGATTTGAATTTTCCATTTCTTTATGTTTATATCACATATTTTACTCTAACGGCTTGTTTAAGACCTATTAATGCACCAATGCAACATAGCATTTTCTGGATATGGGACCAGATGATAAATGTACTATCATTTTCTCTTTTTGCTTCAGAACTCATAATTTTTGAGGAGCACAAAATAAATTTAATCGCCCCTATTACTTTTAGTTTATAGTTTAATGGTTATACTATCAATCCACAAGTAGATAACAGGGCCAAAACATGCAAGCATGTTTCAAAAACTTAAATAACCGACATACTTTTCAGCGAAAGAATTAATTAAAAAACATACTACAGTCACCCCAACTACTTTCCATTATCAGGTAAATGGCTATCCCGAACATTTACAAGTAAATATCAGGACCAAACATATACAAGTATATGTCCTTCAAATATGAGTAAATGACATAATTTTAAGCGAAAGTAAGCAAAAATCTTTTTGGGTTTTCTCTGTACATACTTTGAAAACATAATTTTTTTGTCTTTTCGGGTTTTTCTATACAAACTAAAATCATAATATTTTTGATTTTTCAACTTTTTCAATGTTTTTGAATTTTTCCAAAATAGTTTAATAGAAATCATAATATATTTGTATTTTTCAGATTTTTCTATGTTTTTGGATTTTCTCTATACAAAATGAAATCACAATATTTTTGTATTTTCATTTTTCACCCCCAAAACATTAAAATAAAAGAAATGGAACTAAACAAAAATGCAATAAAGATAGTTATCCTTGTTTAAGGATATCAGCAAGAGTTTTTAATCCATTTAGACCGAGCAGAAAAGTAAAACGTGTTTGATCAAATGCCTTGGTAAACAGATCGGCTTTTTGAAAATCAGTGTGCATTTTCTCAATATCTATTAATTTCTTTTTAAAGCAATCCCGTATAAAATAATACCGAATTTCGATATGTTTAGTTTTTGAGTGTTGCACGGGATTCTTGGTGATACTTATAGCAGTAGAGTTATCAATATAGATGGGAGTAGTAAGAAACTTCAAACCGTAATCCCGCAAGTGTTGTTGGATCCATAGAACATGTGAACAGCAACTCGAGGCTGCCACATATTCTGCTGTCGCGGTTAAAGTGGAGACCGTTGTCTGCTTCTTACACTGCCAGGAAACAAGCCGGCTTCCTAGGAATTGACAACCCGTTGTGGTCGATTTAAAGTTGATCTTACATCCTCCATAATCTGAATCCGAAAACGCACTGAATTCAAAATTATCATCCTTGGGATACAATAACGCGGTGTCAGGATTACCCCTCAGATAGTGAAGTATACATTTTATCGTTGCCAGGTGAGTCACTTGGGGATTGATTGGTACCTAGCACACAAACAAACTGGAAATATTATGTCAGGCCGAGAAGCAGTTAAATACATTAAAGAACCTATCATCGCTCGGTAAAGGGTAGGATCTACGGTATCCTTCAATTCGTCCGGTGACAAATTGTGACCCATGGGAAGAGGTGTTGAAAGGATTTTTCCGGCAATTATCTTGAATCGGCTCAAGACATCGTTTACATACTTCGTCTGATGAATGAAGATTCCCTTGTCAGACTGATGAACCTGCAACTCTAAAATGAAGTTCATCTCCCCCATCGAGCTTATTTCGAACTTTGTTTGCATCGACTTCTTGAATTTCTTACATAACTTGTCATTTGTCGATCCAAATATGATGTCATCGACATATATCTGGACGAGGAGCAGATCATCACCAACATTCTTATAAAATAACGTGCATTCCACAGTTCCTCGTTTGAAGCCATTATCAGTAATATGGTCAGCAAGAGTGTCGTACCAAGCTCTCGGGTTTGGTGTAGACCATACAGGGCCTTGTCAATCGGTAAACTTGGTCTGGATAATCTGGATCTTCAAAACCAGGAGGCTGCAAAAAAAAAAAAACATATCCACATGTAGTTCTCCGTTGAGAAATGCACTTTTCACATCCATCTGATAAACCTTAATATTCTTATTAGCCACATAAGCCAAAAATATTCGTATAGCTTCCAATCGAGCAACTGGAGCATATACTTCCATGTAATTTATGCCTTCTTGCTGTTGGAAATCTTGAACCACTAATCATGATTTGTTTCTTAAGATCACACCACGATCGTCTTTCTTACACTTAAATACCCGCTTCATAGGAATTGGTTTCTTCACTCTACCAGGTTTATCAATGAGATTCCATACACCCAGTCGATTAAACTGTTGCAACTCTTCTTGCATTGCCTCTACACAAGTTGGATCTTTAAGTGCCATACGAGTATTCGTTGGTTCCACATGAGATAGAAAGCAAGTGTATTTTGCGAGATTCATGATTCCCGAGGAATGCAAATCCGCATAAGCACACAATATGTTAGACTCATTTGAAGTAGCAATTTGATGACGTGTTTGCACACCTACATCAAGATCACCAATGATGTTTTCCTGTGGATGATAAGTATGAATCCGAAGAGTAGGATTCTTAGTCACAACAACATTGTTTGTCAAATTAGTGAGATTCTCCTCAGCATCATGAGACGTTTAACCGATCTCATGTGTTTCGAGAAATAGAGCCGAGGGAGAATCAAAAAAATGACCATCATCCGACGAGATAGAAATCACATCAGATGTATCATGGAGATCATCTTGTGGAGTTTCATCATAATTCAAAGCGGAAGGTCTTGGTGGTAAGAATTGATCTTCTAGGTACGTACACACCAAGTCTTCATCTGGTTGGTCAACTATTTGAGTGAATGAATTAAATAAACTCTCATAGTCGAACATCCAATCAGGTCCTTTACCTTGAGGAGGTGTGGTATATCTTTAACAAGCAACATGGTACCATTCCTCAACACATCCCGAGGTAAAATTAAATACTCGTTTCTTAGGTGATGCGTAATCTAAGAAATAGCCTTCAATCGCTTTTTCTTCCAATTTTCCCGAATCTTTCTTCAACATAGTACAAAGACACCCAAAAGGTTTCAAGTACTTTAAGTTAGGTTTATGCTTGTTAAGAAGTTCATAACTCGTCTTTTGAAGCTTCTTCACAGTCAAAACACGATTGAGCGTATAGCAAGCAGTATTCACAACCTCATTCCAAAAAAACGAACAAGAAGCTTAGAATCTGCGAGCATTGTTCCTGCAGCTTCAATCAATGTTCTATTCTTCCATTCAGCCACCCCATTCGGTTGTGGTACACAACGAGCACTGTATACTCGATGGATTCCTTTTTAAATGCAAAAGAAATCCAATTGTTTTTAAACTCCGTACCATTACCACTTCGAATATTTCTCACTTTCAACTTGTATAGTGATTCGATCTTAGTGATAAGATTTTGTACCAGAATGGGTGTTTGATCTTTTGAACTCATAAATAACATCCATGAATATATTGAATAGTCATCAATGACGACTAGACAATACCAATCACCAGAAATACTCGCACATTTCACAGGACCAAACAAATCCATATGAAGTCATTCTAGTGGAGTATCAATGGTATTGATTAATTTAGATTGATGAGACTTCTTTTTCTGTTTGCCCTTTCTACAATCAACGCAGTGATTAGATAACTTAAAATGTTTCATAGAAACACCATCAACCAGGTCATTTGCTATTAAATAATTCATTTCCCTAACATGAATATGACCCATTATTCTGTGCCACAGAATCGTGTCTTTTTCAGTTACCTTAGAAACAAAACACGTTTCTACAGAGGTTGATACTTTAGAAGTCATGTTCAACATATAGATATCATTTGATCTTGGAGATCGCATAACTACCATATCCTCAGCAATTACGTATCCCGGTTTTAGTATTATGCACTCCTTATCAGTAAATACCGTTGTGTATTTCTTATCACAGATTTGTGACACACTCAATAAATTATAGTCAACTTTGTCACAATAACTGACTTTTTCAAATGTGACTCCTGAATTACCAGCAAATGCCACATACCCCCTTGTATATTTTTAACATTTGTTAAGAGGTTGATGTTGCAAGTAATATAAACTCTGCACATAAAAGAAAAATGATCAGTTTAAAAAGGCAGCCCAGGCCTCAGTCTTGGGCACCTCTTGAATTTCTCTTGAAGTCTTAACATTTAGTGAATCCAAATGTGGTAGTTGCTTGTGAATAAGTTACAGGACATTTCAACTTTCGTCTCAAGTATGCATCTTGAACTATATTTGTATTCACGTTCTTGCAAATTGGTTCCGTAGGAACGAACTTAGGCTTTACATTACTTACATTTTCATTAACATGAACCACCTTTCTAGGATTCACATCAGAAAACATAATATGTGTTTCATCGTCAAAAGACATTAGTCTTCTCAAAATCTCATTAATCACAGGAACGGGTTTGGATTGTTCGTTGATAAATGGATGAATATTTTGGGATTTCTTTAGGCCATAGTTTTTGACTACGTGACCTTGTTCATTGATAAATGGATGAAGATGTCCTCATGTCAACATGTTCACGTGATGGTTTAGCAGAAACATGTGCAGCCGAAGGTTGATGATAAACACTAGCAATGGGACCTTGTCCAAGTCATCAAATCTCACAGAACTCCGTTTCATGTAGAAATCGAAGTTTGAACAGTTTGAAAAGTTTGAAAAAGCTTTGTAAAGTGTCAGTTTCGTTTGAATAACAAATTGAACTTTCTTAGCAGTTTTAACAAATTTTTAGCTTTTATCAAAGGATCTATCACATTTGATGTCTTGGAATTTGAAAACTTGTTTTCAAGATCTTTTAACTTAGAAGTTTCATTGTGAAAGACACTTCAATCTATCCGGGCTTGATTAAATTAAGTGGAATGTCCTTCTCAGTGAACACCTTGCTGATCCCTTTTAACTTGAATACACGACCATTTGATGGCTTAGAGGCAACATGATTGATAAAACGCATCAAATCCTCATCATAAACTTTAGGGTTTTCTGATTTCTTAGCTTTCACTTGTTTAACTATTTTCTCCTTTTTCACCTGAGATGTGTTTAAACCATATACCGCCTCCTCAAATTCATGAGGTTCACATAGAATGTGATTGGAACTTGGAATGTTCTGGTTCTTGTGTATCACTTCGGGTTCAAACACATCTTCAATGATAACTTTCTCAACATTCTCAACAAAAAATTTGTTTCTTTCAACATGAAGTTTTTGAGTTGACGATTGGGCATTAACATTATCAGTTTTTATTGGTTTAGATATTTCTTCAACAACAGGTTCATTAAGAACAGTTTCCTCTTTTCCAGCAAAAGGGTTTAATGTATAATCGTTATGAAACGGTGGTGGTACTTCAACAAAACCTACACCCTTTTTAGAATCTTTTTTCTTACTAGTTACTTTGATAATCTTATTTAGTAAAAACGATGAATTTCTAAATTTGCCCAATTTATTTTTCAACACAAGAACTTCATTCTCAAGTTCTGTAATCTTAGATCTATGTTGCCAGATTTCTTGACATTTTTGATCATTAATTGTCATTTTGACTGATAATTCAGCTTTGAGGTCATGATTACTAATAGAAAATGCTTCAATTTTCTCCCTAGATCTCATTTGAGATTCTAATGATTGTCTATAAGTATCCATGAGAGAAGCAATTTCTTCCACTAAACGGTCATTATGATCTTTCAATGATTCTAACTTAGGCTTAATAGTCTCACAATCAGCACAAGACACATTTGCAGATAAAATAATAGAATCAAAAGAAGAAGCACTAACCACATCGATCTTGGCTATACAATCAAACGTGGTTGGCTGCATTTGACATGATTCGTCAGAATCAGATTCAGTATCATTGTCAGATGATAACTCATTCCCACTTTGTTTGATCTCGTTGATTATTCTAACTTAATCCAGATCGTAGATCTGAATCGTAAATAAGTTAATCAATATTAGGATCTAGTTCATGATTGCTATCGATCTATCGTTAATACGTTATATATATATATATATATATATATATATATTACTATGTATTGATTGTATATTAATAATATCAGTATGAAGAATTGAGAGAGAGTTTGCACAGAGGTTCGATAATTATCTCCAAAACTTAAATTAAACGTGAACAGTGTTCACCTATAAATAGAAGATAGTCCTAGTTCGCTAACTTTCCCTAGCGAACTAGACACTACTTCGTTACATACATAAAAAGATAAACAAGCTAACGAATCATCTCCTGATTCGATAAACATCCTTAACGAATTAGGGAGATCTTAACTTAATTCTAGTTCGCTAAACATCCTTAGCGAACTAGACCTTAAATATAACGAACTAACTTAAACAATAATAGTTTATTACATTAAATAAAACGTCAAATACATTAAAGATAAATACAAAGACTCGAGACGCAAAACCGTGCACTAACAGACACCCCCTCTTCTTGAGCTCTTTGTCTTTAAATTACTTGAAGCGCTTGGACTGCCAGTCTCTGCAACTATGAATTCCGTTTTCATAACAATCACGCACAACGCGTTGGAATTGCATAGCCAGGTCATAGTCTTCATTGCGATCAAACAAAATCATGTTCTTGTGTAGCACATCATTGTCGGTCTCGGTTAAATTCACCAACCACATTGGGTCAATGATCTTTATCAGCTTAGTTTTCAACCCTGTACCAAGAACAATGACGGCCTCGCCAATACGATTATCATAGTAACAGCGGTTGAAGGATAGATGCATGTGTTGGTTCATTGTGTTCACTGGCACCCTCTTCATCGTCTTTGGCGGCTTTACTTTAAGAACCAACTTCTTCCAACCTGTCCTTGGGTCAATCTCATTGAGACGCTTACAGATGGGAATCTGTGGTTTAAAAAATTTAAACCCGTGGTTCACTTCAAACAGCAAGTGTTGATGAAACCAACTTGCATGTTTATTCCCACGTCTATTAATGAATGGACGGTACGCCAGAGTACGTACGTCCCACCTCGGTAATGAAAGAACATCAGACATCCTTTTGTAGTACTGGACGCCTTTCTCCCATTTGACAATGCATACTTTAAGATCAGATTCAAACATCAAAGAAATAATATTACTGTCACACCCGGCCCTGAGCGGCGGAAACAGCCGGGCGCGCGCGAGTGGGGATTGATAATTAAGCACGGGCCATTGCAAACATTCAAAGATTTTCATTGCGCATGAAATGTTTGATACAAATACATTACATTGTTTAAAAATTACATAAAAACATCCAAGTATAAAAACTGTTGAAGATTTCCATGCCATATCCCCTTGCGCGGCGGGAACAACCACGCGCATCGAAGGGATAGAACTAAAATCTTCCAAAAAGCTAGTTTTAGATGTTCAGCGTGAGGTGCTCTAAGTGTGACTCCATGCGCTACCTAAATATCTCCTGAAAGACACGTAAAAACATTTGAATCAGTATAAACTGAGTGAGTTCACAAGTTTTAGTAACTTGATAAATCGTATTGCATCATAATCTTGATACAAATCATTCTGAAACATAATTCTGATATCTTCATTAAAACACATGCTTGGTAAAACATAGTTCTATCAACATATTCTGATAAAATCGTTCCGCGGTTTACGCGCGAACATTTCTGGGAACTGTGCTCGTCTATGCAAAGTGGCGCTGCCACTACGAGCTTAAATAAGTAATACCGTCCCGCGGGTTACGCGCGAACGTTTCAGGAAAATGTGCTCGTCCATGCAAAGTGGCGCTGCCACTACGAGCTAATCAATAATTCCGTCCCGCGGGTTACGCGCGGACGTTGTGCCGGAAAACAAGGCGCTCGTCCATGCAAAGAGGTGCGACCCCTACGAGCGGGCTCAAACCCATAGTACTGCCCCATGACCATACTAGGCACTCATCCATGCAAAGAGGTGCGACCCCTACGAGTGGGTGGATCAAACCAGCAGTCCCTACCCTTAGAGTTCCAATGGTAAAGTGATCACTTACTCGGGTTCTAGCGCACACACATCGAAAACCTTAGATAACCGTTCGCATTGCTCATCATGAAATATAATTTAAACACATAATCGCTTGTATAGCTTGTAAGTATACCATGATAAAACATTATTTAAGTACGTGTCCCTCGCCCCGAAAACAGTTTAAAAACAGTGAAAACAGCGAGAATAGGGGCTGTGAGACTCACCTGTGGTTCTTGTTAAGGGATTAAATCGAGATTCGGGTTTTCTTGGTGTTGGCCTTGGAATTGAAGGTCTAGTAACAGGATCGGAAATGAAAACAACGGATGCTTGGGAGAGGATTAGTGCAAGTTTGCAGTTCTTTGAAGTGTGTTTTGGGTGATAATTTAGGTTACATATTTATAGGCAACTCAAGGGAACACAATCCCTTGCTTTAGGGGATTGTAATCTTTTCATATCTAGGGGTAATGATGATAAAGTATGGAAATTATTATTATTTATTTAAGAGTGGAGTAGTGGATAAAAGATTTTGATTTGATTTGGTCAGGACATGCAGGTCTGGGGTTGGTGAGAATAGGGTGGCTGACAGTTGACTTTTCATGTTACAGTGTGCTTTTTCAGGTACTTTTGTTAGTGTACAGTAAAAAGTGGAAAATCTCTGAAACACGCTACTGTTTCCTTTTGGGCGGGAGTAATCTCCTTACAACTGGAGAATAGACTAAGTGTTCTGCGCGTATTACTTTGTGCGCATAGCTTTCTGCGTGAAGGACATTTCTTTGCTGCGGGTAGGTGCGTGACCTTCTCGCAGTCAGGGACATTGAGTTTTATTTGTAGATTCTCCAGGTGGTCTTGGTATTTCAACATAGTGATCAGTCATGTTGAAGTCAATTCCATCTTGGAGCTTCAGACAAACTAGCTTTCAATGTTCCCGCCATGCGGGGAGGTTAGTTCCCTTCCGCACGCGCATAAACGATTTAGGATGCACCCGCCTTAGCATCATGCGGGATGGTCGACCCATAGACAACATAACGTTAAGTTACATGAAAACATAAAGCCAAAACATTCGCGCATGGCGCATATAACATATGCCCACGCTGGTTCTTAACACGGTGCGCTCGCGCAGGGCGCACATAATATGCCCGCGCTGACTAACATGGCGCGTTCGCGCACGGCGCATATAACAAATGCCCGCGCTGATTCTAACATGGTGCGCTCGCGCAGGGCGAACATAACAAATGCCCGCGCTGATTCTATATGGCGCGCATAATATTTACAATCACCTAATTATTAGGTTGATTACTTAGTTTAAGGGATTGGGAATTTACCGGGTGTCACATTCTCCCCTTGTTAAGCGAATTTCGTCCCGAAATTTAGGAGACGTCGCTGGCAGAAGCCATGTTCTGAAAGAGGTGTGGGTATTTCTTGCGTATTTGATCTTCTCTTTCCCAAGTGAATTCAGGCCCACGCCTCGAGTTCCATTGAACCTTTACTAACTTGATTCTGCTTCTGCGTAACTTTTGTTCTTTCCAATCGGTTACTGCTATAGGTTCTTCTACGAAGTGCAGTTGTTTGTCGATGTGAATCTCTTCCAACGGCAAAATCAACGTTTCGTCAGATAAGCACTTTTTGAGGTTGGATACATGGAAAGTATCATGAACTCCACTGAGTTCGGCGGGTAAACGGAGTTTATAAGCAACCGGACCGATCCTCTCCAGGATCTCAAATGGTCCAATGTAGCGTGGATTCAACTTTCCTCGCTTGCCGAAACGGGGGACTCCTTTCCATGGAGAGACTTTCAAAAGTACTCTATCCCCTACTTGAAACTCCAACGGTTTCCTTCGCACATCTGCGTAGCTCTTCTGTCTGTCGCGCGCTGTCTTAAGGCGATCCCGTATCTGAAAAATCTTGTCTGTTGTTTCTTGGATCAATTCTGGACCAGTCATTTGCTTGTCACCCACTTCAGCCCAGCATAGTGGGGATCTACACTTGCGCCCATATAAAGCTTCAAACGGCGCAGCCTTGAGGCTGGTGTGATAACTGTTGTTGTAAGAAAACTCGACCAATGGGAGATGAGTATCCCATCTACCTCCGAAATCGATTGCGCACGCGCGTAGCATATCTTCCAATGTCTGGATTGTTCGCTCGCTTTGTCCATCTGTTTGGGGATGATATGCCGTACTCATGTCAAGACGAGTACCTAAAGCCCCTTGTAACGATCTCCAAAATCTTGAGGTGAACCGACTATCTCTATCAGAAATGATGGACACCGGGACTCCATGTTTTGAAACTACTTCTCGAATATACAATCGGGCTAACTTTTCCATCTTATCGGTTTCCTTGATCGGCAGGAAGTGTGCTGATTTAGTTAGCCGATCTACAATAACCCAGATCGTGTCGTAACCCCCAGGTGTCCTTGGCAGTTTGGTGATGAAGTCCATAGAGATTTGTTCCCACTTCCACATGGGAATTTCTGGCTGTTGAAGCAACCCTGATGGTTTCTAGTATTCAGCCTTTACCTTCGAACACGTCAGGCACTTACTGACATACGTCGCGATGGCGCCTTTAAGATTGGGCCACCAATACAGCGTTTTAACATCTTGGTACATCTTGTCTGCGCCAGGATGTACGGAATACCGTGTCTTGTGAGCTTCGTCTAATACTTGCTCGCGCAATCCTCCCTTGAGAGGGACCCATATGCGGTTAGCGAAATATAGATTGCTGTTCTCTTTAAGTTCCAAACTCTTAATCATACCCCCAAGGCATTCGTTTTTAACAAACTCTGGTTTCAAAGCTTCTTGCTGAGCGTCTCGGATGCGGGTGGAGAGATCCGTGTGAATGGTCAACCTTAGAGCCTTGACTCGTAGCGTTTTTATTCGCTCCTTCCTACTTAGCGCGTCTGCTACCACATTCGCTTTTCCAGGGTGGTACTTAATTTCACAATCATAATCATTCAACAACTCCACCCATCTTCGTTGCCTCATGTTTAAATCCTTTTGATCAAATATATGTTGAAGGCTCTTGTGATCCGTAAAGATTATACACTTTGTACCATAGAGGTAATGGCGCCAAATCTTTAGCGCGAAGACAACCGCTCCAAGTTCCAGATCATGCGTTGCGTAGTTCTTCTCATTGGTCTTGAGTTGGCGCGAGGCATACGCTATGACTTTGTCTCGCTGCATAAGGACACATCCGAGTCCCTGATGTGAAGCGTCACAGTAAACGACGATGTCGTTCGTCCCTTCGGGCAGAGACAAAATTGGCGCACTACATAACTTCTGTTTCAACATTTGAAACGCTGCTTCCTGATTTTCGCCCCAAACAAACTTCTTGTCTTTCTGAGTTAGCGCGGTCAGAGGTAGAGCTATCTTGGAGAAGTTCTCAATGAAGCGTCGATAGTAGCCAGCTAGTCCTAGGAATTGCCTCACCTCAGTTGGGGTTTTTGGCGCTTCCCAGTTTTCGATGGCCTTGACTTTGGAAGGATCAACGTGTATTCCTTTCTCGTTTACAACGTGACCGAGAAAATGAACTTCTCTAAGCCAAAACTCGCACTTGGAAAACTTCGCATACAACTTTTCTTTCCTTAACAATTCCAGAATCAATCTCAGGTGTTGCTCATGCTCGGCCTTGGTCCGAGAGTAAATCAGAATATCATCTATAAACACAATCACAAACTTGTCCAAGTATGGTTTGCATACGCGGTTCATCAGATCCATGAATACAGCCGGCGCATTAGTTAGCCCGAAAGGCATCACTAAGAACTCATAATGGCCGTATCTAGTTCGGAAGGCTGTTTTCGACACATCTTCCTCATGGACCCTAAGTTGGTGGTATCCTGACCGTAGATCTATCTTCGAATAATAACTGGATCCCTGCAACTGGTCAAATAAGTCGTCAATCCTCGGTAAGGGGTACCGATTTTTGACTGTCAGTTTATTCAGCTCCCTGTAGTCAATACACATTCTGAACGAACCATCCTTCTTCTTAACAAACAGTACTGGAGCTCCCCAAGGTGAAAAGCTTGGGCGTATGAAACCCTTATCCAATAGTTCCTGTAACTGATTGGATAGCTCTTGCATCTCAGATGGAGCTAATCGATAAGGCGCTCGAGCTACTGGCGCAGCTCCTGGGACTAAATCAATACAAAATTCTACTTGTCGCGGCTGCGGCAATCCGGGCAAATCTTCAGGAAAAACTTCTGGAAATTCGCGCACTACTGGTAAGTCTTCAATTCTTCGCTCATCTCCTTTCTTCTCTACTACATGCGCCAGGAAGGCGTAGCACCCTTTCCTTAGGCACTTACGCGCCTTTAGGCACGAAATCAGTTTTGTCGCAACTCCCCTTCTTTCCCCTTGAATTACCAAGGTTTCTTCGTTCAACAGTGGGATCCGAACCTGCTTCTCATGGCAAATAACTTCCGCGCGGTTCTCGACTAACCAATCCATACCTACCACAATGTCAAAACTTCCCAAGTCTATTGGCAACAAGTTAATATTGAACCCGTGACCTCCCATGACTATAACACATTGTTCAGTTCTTTCGTTCGCGCATAACTGCCTACCATTGGCTAGTTCTATAGTATAAGGCGTGTCTAGCCTACTGGTTGCTAAGCCTAGGGAGTTTTTAAACTCAGCAGATATAAAACTCAGGTCAGCGCCAGTATCAAATAAGACAGATGCAAAATGGCCGTTAAGCAAAAACGTACCGGTTACCACATTCGGCTCTTCTTTAGCTTCACCCGCGCCGATCACAAAAGCTCTTCCGCGAGCTTGGTTTCCCTTTTGCGGGCAATCTCGACTAAAATGCCCTGGCTTCCCGCATGCGTAGCAGTTGTCGCTTGCTCCAGCTTCTCTGACACGGCAATTCATCGTCTTGTGCCCTGGTCTGCCACATTTGGCGCATTCGATTCTTGCGCATTCACCCTCGTGGTGATACTTGCATTTGTTGCACCATGGGCGAGGCCCGCTGTATCCTTTTCTTGATGGCTCCGCGGCTTGGATCGCGTAAGCCCTTACGCTCTCCTGCTTCTTGAACAGTGGCTGCTTGGAGTCGGACCCTCGGTGGTAAGAGTTCCACTTCCTCTTGGGATCAGAGGTTCGCTGCTCGATTCCGCGCGTAGTTAACATACCCGCACGGACCGTATCCCTTGTAAGGGTGATGGCCCGCGCTACCGCCTCATCAAAGGTTGGAGGCGCTGCGGCGTTGAGCGGAACCCTAACAACAGGAGGTAACCCAAAAATATACCTCTCGATCTTCTTTTCCTCCGTGTTTGCCATGTCTGGCACCAACTGGCAAAGCTCGTTGAACCGGTTGTTGTAGGCGTCGATATCCGTTCCTACCATGGTGTGGTTCCAGAATTCCTGTTGTAGGTTCTGAATTTCTGCACGAGAGCAGAACTTTCTCATCAACATTTCCTTCAGTTCCTCCCAGGTCTTGTGGAGAGCAACTTCTCGCCCCAATGTTTTCGTTTGAAGCTTCCACCAAGACGAAGCTGCTTCTTGGAACATGCAGGTCGCGTAAAGGACCTTCTGGTTCTCACTACATCCGCTAATGGAGAGAACTGTCTCCATCTTGTCAATCCAGTTGTAGAGCCCAATGGCCCCTTCGGTACCCTTGAATGGCCAAGGCTTACAGGCCATGAATGTCTTGTAGGAGCATCCTTTGTCCAAGGCTCCTGAATCGGGTTCTGGGGTCTCGTTCTGACGACCCTGACTTGATTCGGCCTTGCTGGCCTCATGTTTCGCGATCGCCTGCGCGATTATTTCCGCGAGTTCCTCGGGTGTCATGGTGATTCCCTTGGCTCTAGTTGGAGGCATTCTCGCTTTAAAAGAGAACGAAAATATATTAAACTTAGCGCATTTACTCTGAGCACATAATGTTCTTTATCTTTATTCACTAGACACTGTGTGACCCGTGTTCCTAAGTGTGTGTATAGTTTCTTTTGAAAATATTTTCTTTGAAAGATATTTCATGCGATTCCCCAACGGTTATAGTCTAGGTTAAAACTTCTTTTCCTAGTTCGCTATAACCAGTGCTCTGATACCAATCTGTCACACCCGGCCCTGAGCGGCGGAAACAGCCGGGCGCGCGCGAGTGGGGATTGATAATTAAGCACGGGCCATTGCAAACATTCAAAGATTTTCATTGCGCATGAAATGTTTGATACAAATACATTACATTGTTTAAAAATTACAGAAAAACATCCAAGTATAAAAACTGTTGAAGATTTCCATGCCATATCCCCTTGCGCGGCGGGAACAACCACGCGCATCGAAGGGATAGAACTAAAATCTTCCAAAAAGCTAGTTTTAGATGTTCAGCGTGAGGTGCTCTAAGTGTGACTCCATGCGCTACCTAAATATCTCCTGAAAGACACGTAAAAACATTTGAATCAGTATAAACTGAGTGAGTTCACAAGTTTTAGTAACTTGATAAATCGTATTGCATCATAATCTTGATACAAATCATTCTGAAACATAATTCTGATATCTTCATTAAAACACATGCTTGGTAAAACATAGTTCTATCAACATATTCTGATAAAATCGTTCCGCGGTTTACGCGCGAACATTTCTGGGAACTGTGCTCGTCTATGCAAAGTGGCGCTGCCACTACGAGCTAAAATAAGTAATACCGTCCCGCGGGTTACGCGCGAACGTTTCAGGAAAATGTGCTCGTCCATGCAAAGTGGCGCTGCCACTACGAGCTAATCAATAATTCCGTCCCGCGGGTTACGCGCGGACGTTGTGCCGGAAAACAAGGCGCTCGTCCATGCAAAGAGGTGCGACCCCTACGAGCGGGCTCAAACCCATAGTACTGCCCCATGACCATACTAGGCACTCGTCCATGCAAAGAGGTGCGACCCCTACGAGTGGGTGGATCAAACCAGCAGTCCCTACCCTTAGAGTTCCAATGGTAAAGTGATCACTTACTCGGGTTCTAGCGCACACACATCGAAAACCTTAGATAACCGTTCGCATTGCTCATCATGAAATATAATTTAAACACATAATCGCTTGTATAGCTTGTAAGTATACCATGATAAAACATTATTTAAGTACGTGTCCCTCGCCCCGAAAACATTTTAAAAACAGTGAAAAGAGCGAGAATAGGGGCTGTGAGACTCACCTGTGGTTCTTGTTAAGGGATTAAATCGAGATTCGGGTTTTCTTGGTGTTGGCCTTGGAATTGAAGGTCTAGTAACAGGATCGGAAATGAAAACAACGGATGCTTGGGAGAGGATTAGTGCAAGTTTGCAGTTCTTTGAAGTGTGTTTTGGGTGATAATTTAGGTTACATATTTATAGGCAACTCAAGGGAACACAATCCCTTGCTTTAGGGGATTGTAATCTTTTCATATCTTGGGGTAATGATGATAAAGTATGGAAATTATTATTATTTATTTAAGAGTGGAGTAGTGGATAAAAGATTTTGATTTGATTTGGTCAGGACATGCAGGTCTGGGGTTGGTGAGAATAGGGTGGCTGACAGTTGACTTTTCATGTTACAGTGTGCTTTTTCAGGTACTTTTGTTAGTGTACAGTAAAAAGTGGAAAATCTCTGAAACACGCTACTGTTTCCTTTTGGGCGGGAGTAATCTCCTTACAACTGGAGAATAGACTAAGTGTTCTGCGCGTATTACTTTGTGCGCATAGCTTTCTGCGTGAAGGACATTTCTTTGCTGCGGGTAGGTGCGTGACCTTCTCGCAGTCAGGGACATTGAGTTTTATTTGTAGATTCTCCAGGTGGTCTTGGTATTTCAACATAGTGATCAGTCATGTTGAAGTCAATTCCATCTTGGAGCTTCAGACAAACTAGCTTTCAATGTTCCCGCCATGCGGGGAGGTTAGTTCCCTTCCGCACGCGCATAAACGATTTAGGATGCACCCGCCTTAGCATCATGCGGGATGGTCGTCCCATAGACAACATAACGTTAAGTTACATGAAAACATAAAGCCAAAACATTCGCGCATGGCGCATATAACATATGCCCACGCTGGTTCTTAACACGGTGCGCTCGCGCAGGGCGCACATAATATGCCCGCGCTGACTAACATGGCGCGTTCGCGCACGGCGCATATAACAAATGCCCGCGCTGATTCTAACATGGTGCGCTCGCGCAGGGCGAACATAACAAATGCCCGCGCTGATTCTATATGGCGCGCATAATATTTACAATCACCTAATTATTAGGTTGATTACTTAGTTTAAGGGATTGGGAATTTACCGGGTGTCACAATTACCTTGCACCTTGGACACGGTCTTAAATGAAGTCTTCTGGTTTGCTTTGACCCAAGCTGCAGCTTCATCTTTCCGTTCTTGATCAACATACCGATACGCCTTGATAATCTTGCCAACTTTCTTATGGCTGAACCAACTATTAATCTCCTCAAGAGACGGGTTGAGAAGCGAATCAAAATATACATTTTTGCCCTTAGAATTCTTCTCAAGATGGTCTTCTGCTTCTTTTACAATCTTCTCATTAAACACTGGAGCACCCTGATCAACATTGGTGTGTTGAAATAGTTCAGGGTAATCCTCAGTAGTCACATCCTCCATCTCAACTTCCTCATTCTCATAAATAAAATCCGTCCTCATCTCCACAGTAGGATCATTTAAGATTTCGTCATCATTGATTACCTCAGCATCAGGCTCCGTCTCTAACACGATCATCTCATCTTCATTTAGACCAAGCAAGATCGCAATCTGCTCTCGTGTCTGCGACTTGTCAACAAACTGTCCCATTGCTATCTCCTCACCATTCACCATGCTCCTAATCACCCCCTGACCATCTATAAATATAACGGTATCGGCCTCAATCATCTCAATTGGTTGGGCAGCCGAATGATCATGATAAATAATGATCTGTTTGCCCGAATCATCAACAGAACTCGTACCCGCACCAGAAGCTGGGCCTTGAGTTTGTTTAGGCTCACTACCAGCACCAGACTTATCAGGATCTTCCTCATCATTCTTGATCTTCTTTAAAGCATCATCCTTGCAAGTCAATTTCAAGATCAGATCCTCTTGTTCTTTAAGTTTCACCCCCTGAGACTCAAAAATCTCACGTAGGGCCGTTGTTTCTTTTTGACAGAAAGAAACATAACTGAGTAGCTTCTTCTGGTTCTCCATCAAGCGTTCTTGATTCATCCGATTAGCAGACATTTGGTTTTCATACAAATGAAGGAGATTCAAAAGCATGTCTGTCTGACTGTTTGGTGGTATGGCATACAAATATGGATGAATAGGTTGGATTGGTCCCTGAGGCCTTGTAATTCTCATAAATGAGAGATTACTAGGTGGAGGAGGCCTCAAAGACGGTGTAGGGGGAACAGTTGAAAGTGTATCAGACGGCAATGGTATTTCAGTTAAGGCCGATTGTGGTATCATACCTAATTGCTCATGAGGAACCATTGTTGTTGTTAAAGTGAGAGCCGGAGTGCTAGTAGTAGACGGCACTACCGGGCGTTGAGACATGAGTTGGCGAGGCGGTGGAACTCCAATAATCACACCAGCTCCAGCTGATACTCGTCTCTCTTTGCTGGAACTTCAGAAGCTGGTGCTTTACCCTTTCGTTTCCTTTCACGTTGAGCTGAAATGGTAGCAGCTAACGCAGCTTCAACAGCAGCTTGTTGTTCTCACAGAGCTGCATCACCATTACCACCGTTTCCACCATCTCCATCTCCTCCATTACCACCATCATCTCCATCATGACCATCGTTCCCACCTTCTCCTCCCTCACGCTTGGAATCCGAGTCATCATGGATCCAACGATCCTCGGGAGGACATACATAATCAGGATTAAAGATATGACCAATCATTCGTTTGTCCCGTGGTCTCTCCTTACGATAAAGCGTCATTCTACGCACCGTGTCAGCCTTCATGTGTTCTAGATCAAGGACATCGTTCACTAACGTTCGATCAATCACCAAGTTTGGGATAAGGTCTTGAATAATCAACTGTAGAAATCGGGGATACATCAAGAACTTCTTTTTCTGAGTCGTCTGCTGAACTTGTTCTTTCAGATGATCGAAAACCATTTCTGAGTACTTGAATGGCTTGTTGAGAATAAGAGCCACAAAATCCGATTGAAAACTTATACGGCACTCATAAAATCCACCTTTACGACCACCCATGCAATGAATCAGTACGTGTAAAAGATACTTGTAAGGTGGGCACAGGTCGTTCTTGTTGAATATAGAATCGTCAATATTTCTACCATAAAATACCCTTGTAAATAGGCCCTTGATTAACCTCTTATCAAACTCACTTGGATTATCATCAATATCCCCAAACCGAAGCACCCTCCTAACCACATCAACATCCAAAGTAATAGGAGTTTGATTGATTTTTGCTCGAATATGATTCTCAGTTTCAACGAACTAAGCAGTATTCCAGAACTGCCTAATAATACTCAGATAAACCTTAGGTTTGGCAGTTATAGCATGATGTATCACCGAACGATGTAGAAAAGCTAACATAGCCCCAAACAGAGCTTCATCAGCAACATCTGAATCAACATAGGCACAAATGTTTTGCTTCTTGTCCTGAGGTTGTTCTTGATCTTGGGGTTGTGCTTGTTCTTAGGATTGTTCTTGTCCTTGGGGTTCTTCTTGTCCATGAGGAGCAACGGGTGGATAAGCAAAGTTTATAAACGATCATAAGTAATAAGAAAAATGTAATATGCATTAAACAGTGATAAGCAAAGTTTATATTTAATGTATCAATTTCGTGTTGATGTATCATATTATAGATGGTGTATTTAATTTTGTGTGTAATCGATGTATCGACGCGTTTAGACTTTTGGAATATTTGATTAATTTACACTTGTTAGTAAATATGATTAAATAATTAAAATTGAAATGCCATTCGTTTGATTATCATTCTGATTCGTTACAAATATGTAACGAATCAATAGATTCGCTATCAGGTAAATATGTTAACGAGATAGACACAACGAATTAACTATAAATAATAATGAACAAAATCTAGTTCGTTCCAAATTTGATGAATCCACGGTTGATTTGTTGAGATAGAGATTCGCTGAGCTAATTCGTGTGTGCCCTTAATGAATTGGACATGAAGCAGTTCCAATTCGCTAAGATTAACGAATGGTCAGTAGAGACTTGATCTTTGACTCTCATAGTCAAAGTCAAAATTAGATTAAGAACATTGAACATCAACAACATAAACCCAGTATCAATTAATCCATAATCCTCATTGGATAACCAAATCAATAGGCGTAGTGATCTCATAAATACAATACGAAGCACACGATGTTGAAATTGAGGCTCACCACCATGAAATAAATTAAGTGTACTCGGAGTTTTAACAGAGTATAAACCCCCGAAACATAAAAATTCAATCGACTCGGCAAATAAGAATCAAAACATTGATTAAAGTCTACCAAGGGTCTCGGAATCGCATTCCGATGACAATGAACTATACATAAACCATATCAACACGGTATAGCATATATAAATCAGAGTTTTAAAACTCATAAAACCCTTTTAAAAAATTGCATAATTAGCCTATCAAGATAGTGTCATATTTGACGAAAATTACATAGAAGTGATCATCTATACCTTAGTAACACACTGATGTATTCAAAAGTTCAAAATTCGAAGGTCGAAAAATAAGAGAAAAATTTGAACAGGGTTTCTTTAGGTATAAGGAGGAAGGTGAATAGTGAAGGACGGTTTGTTTCATCTGTCCTTAATAAACTTACACGTTTCCCAATGTACCCTCTGTACGAATCAAACAGATTCGTTTAATTTTAAACTAACAAATCAAGCAATTCTTTATTTCAAAATAGCGAATAAGACATGAATCGTGTTTTGATTCGTTAAGAATGTATAACGAAAAAGAGGTATTTCGTTACAGAGTGCGGAAGCGAATTAGGTGAACGAACTATATTGTAGTTTGTTAAAACAACACGTAATTCGTTATCTATAGTTAACGAATTGAACATTTATTTAATTTTAAATGAATAAATAAATAATTATATGAATAAAATACTGAATTTATTAAATATTATCCAAATAAACAAATTAAATATCTTAATAAGGAGTTACCGAGGACTTTTATCATGATAAATCTATACTTTAAAAAACGTTTCATCTTTTGAAACCAATAAATAAAACATTTAAATATGATGAAAAACACAATGAAAAATATTTTTGATATTTTGTAATATATAAAGAATGTATTTTCATGAAAAGAATCCGAAATAAAAAATATAAAATCTTTTTGTGTTTTATTTGTATTTCAAAATCAAAACATATTTTTGGTATTTTTGTTGAGTTTGAGCAGAGAATCATATTGACCAAATTGCTCTTCCATCACAATTTTATATTTCAGCAATATTATGACTGGCGTTAAGTCGGTCATCGGTATTGTTGTCCACTTAAATCTAACAACAAACTTTCAAGTGTTTCTGCGGTATGATTAATTGGTTCAATTAGAGCACAGAATATCAGAAACTATCAGCTTCTATTCATGGTTCAAGCTTAATTTGATTTTTGCCATATCGCCCCAACTTGACTTAAACCATTATATTGTTGATCAAAAATTGTTTTTGTAGAAATTTATGAGCAATGCATTGATTTTCTGTTACTATGAGTGAATATGTACGAGTCCATTTGTCGGCTTACATACATTGTATCCCCTAGGGTCCGTTTCTTAATGGTACTAAGACGCTTGCAAGGGAGGAACAATGTATGACTAACAGCGGATTTTGATCAAATCAGTAATTTGGAAATTTGTACGAAGTACAGCAGTGATCAAGTTTAATGACTTTGGGTTTGCTTTAAAAGCGAATGAAATATTCATGCATATGAATACCCAGATGATTAAGCTGCATAAAGGCTCACAGTGTCTAGAAACTCAAAGCTTGTTATTTGCTTTATTTTAATTTTGGTTGATCAAACAAGTATAAGGCTTGAGTATGACAGGTTATTACATTTCTGCCATCCTCACCGAGACTTTTCTAGAGACTAACACCCCTTTCAATTTGGCGTTTCTTTATGTTTATATCACATAATTTACTTTACTCGTTTGTTTTAAAACCTACCAATGCACCAATGCAATAAAGCACACAGTCTTTTAAGCTTACTTCTTGCTGGATTTGGAGTCAAGATAATCAATGTACTATCATTTTCTCTTTTTGCTTCAAAAACTCAAAAATTTTGAGGAGCATAAAACAAACGTAAAGATAACTTTAATCGCTTAAGTTAACTTAAGTCTATAAATAAATGGCTGTTCTATCAATTTAACAAGTGAATAATAGGACCAAGACATGCAAGCATGCTTCACAAACATAAATAACCGACATAATTTTCAGCGAGAAAATAATCTAGAAACGCATAATGAACAGCCCAACTATTTTCCATTATCAGGTGAATGGCTAACCCAATCATTTACAAGTAAATGTCAGGACCAAACTTACACACGTACATGCTCTTCAAATGTAGATAATTGACATAATTTTCAGCGAACGTATGCAAAAATCTTTTTGGTTTTTCTCTATACATACATTAAACTCAATATATTTGTCTTTTTCAATTTTCTTATATAAACATAAAGTACAATTTTTTGGATTTTCAAATTTTTAAAATGTTTTTGGTTTTTCAAAATATTTTAAAGGCAAAACATTAAAGAAAAGAAATCACAATATTTTTGTCTTTTTCAAGAATTTTTAATGTTTTTGGATTTTATCTATACAAACGAAAAACACAATCTTTTTGTATTTTCTAAATTTTCACCCCCTAAAACCAAAATAAATTTTAAAAGAAAATAACAGAAAATAAAGATAGTCATCCTTGTTTAAGGATATCAACGTGGGTCTTCAATCCATTTAAACCAAGCAAAAATTGAAAACGCGTTTTATCAAAAGCTTTGGTGGCTTTCTGAAAGTCAGTATGTACTTTCTCAAGGTCAATCAACTTCTTCTCAAAGTAATCCCGTATAAAGTGATATCGAATTTCGATATGTTTTGTTTTCGAATGTTGTACGGGATTCTTTGTGATAGAAATTGCAGCAGAATTATCAATAAAAATAGGAGTAGTAAGAAACTTCAAACCATAGTCGCGAAGATGTTGTTGTATCCACAAAACCTGGGAATAGCAACTCGATGATGCAACATATTCAGCTTCGGCGGTTGAAGTGGAGACCGTTGTCTGCTTCTTACACTGCCAGGAAACAAGCCGGTTCCCTAAAAATTGACATCTTGCAACCTCCATAGTCCGAGTCTGAATAAGCAGTAAGATCAAAAGTATCATCCTTGGGGTACCACAACCCGATGTCTGGATTTCCCCTCAAATACTGAAGTATTCTATTAACCGCAACTAGGTGAGTCACTCGTGGACTTGCTTGAAACCTAGCACAAAGGCAAACAGCAAACATAATGTCAGGGCGAGAAGCCATTAGATACATTAAAGAACCGATCATGGCACGATAGAGGGTAGGATCAACGGTATTCTCCAATTCATTCGGTGATAAATTGCGACCCACGGGGAAAGGAGTATAAGGGATTTTTCAAGCAGTCTTGAATCGGCTCAAGACATCGTTCACATACTTTGTCTGATGAATAAAGATTCCGTTAGCAGACTGGTGAACTAGAAACCCTAAGAAGAAATTCATCTCTCCCATCGAACTCATCTCGAACTTTGTTTGCATGGACTTCTCGAACTCCTTACACAACGTGTCGTTTGTAGACCCAAAATAATATCGTTGACATAAATCTGAACTAGGAGAAGATCTTCACCAACAGTTTAATGAAATAAAGTGCAATCGACAGTCCCTCGTTTGAAGCCATTATCAGTCAGATGGTCGGTGAGCGTGCCATACCAAGCTCTCGGGGCTTGATGTAGACCATACAAAGCCTTGTTTAATCGGTAAACTCGGTCAGGATAATCAGGATCTTCAAAACCAGGAGGCTTTAAAACAAACACTTCCTCGTGTAGTTCACCATTGAGAAAAGCACTTTTAACATCCATTTGATAGACCTTGATATTCTTGTAAGCAACATATTCCAGGAAGATTCAAATCGACTCTAATCTTGCAACTGGAGCATATACTTCTGTGTAAACACCCACTTGCTGATGAAAACCTTGCACCACTAGACGTGCTTTGTTTCTGACAATCACCCCTCGATCGTCTTTCTTACACTTAAATACCCACTTAGTCGGAATAGCTTTCTTGACTCTAGCAGGTTTGTCGATTAAGTCTCAAACACCCAACCATGCAAATTGCTGTAATTCTTCTCGCATGGCTTCTACCCAAGAAGGATCTTCTAGTGCCTTACAAGCGTTCGTTGGCTCAACTTGAGACAAAAAGCAAGTGAATTTTGCAAGATTTACAATTCCAGTAAATGTAAATCAGCATATGCACACAATACATTATTATCACTTGACGAAGCAACTTGATGACCAGTACGAACTCCCACATCAAGTTCTCCAATGATGTTTTCCTGTGGATGATAACCATGAATCCGAAGAGTAGGATTCTCAGGAACAACAACATTATCAAATAAATTAGTATAATGTTCACCAAGCTCGGGAGATGAAGCATTATCACTATCAAGTTTAATAACTTGATCATAAACTAGCTCATCATCAGAAGAAGTAGGTACATTATCAAAGGCAGCTGGAGAAGCAACATGAGGTTCCTCAGTTGGAGCTATAGTTGGAGCCTCAACATCATTAGAACTTGAATATCTTGGAATGGCCAATTGATCTTCAAAGTATGCTCGAACCAGATCTTCGTCTATGTGTTCAGTCGATGGAGTAAATGAATTAAATAAACTATCATAGTCAAACATCCAGTCGGGACCTTTCCCTTGAGGAGGAGTTTTGTACTTTTGACAGTCCACATGGTACCATTCCTCAACACAACCGGACGTGAAGTTAAATGCCCATTTCTTTGGAGATGCATATCCCAAGAAATAGCCTTCGATAGTTTTTTCTTTAAATTTTCCCGCATCCTTCTTCAACATTGTACACGGACACCCAAACGGTTCCAGGTACTTTAAGTTAGGTTTTCGATTATTCAACAACTCATAACTTGTCTTCTTGAGTCGTTTGACAGTTAGAACTCGATTAAGCGTACAACAAGCTGTATTCACCGCCTCATTCCAGAATTGAACGGGAAGCTTAGAATCAGCGAGCATAGTTCATGCAGCTTCAATAAAGGTTTTATTCTTTCGTTCAGCAACACCATTTTGTTGAGGTACATAAGGTGAACTGTATTCTCGATGAATTCCTTTTTGACCACAAAAGAAATCTAATACATTGTTTTTGAATTCAGTACCATTATCACTTCGGATTCTCCTCACCTTTTGTTTGTATAGTGATTCGATCTTAGTAATAAGGTTTTGTACCAAAACCGGTGTTTGATCTTTTGAACTCATAAATAACACCCATGAGTATCTTGAATAATCATCAGTCACCAAAAGACAATACCAATCCCCAGAAATACTCGCACGATTCACAGGACCAAACAAATCCATATGAAGTCGATCAAGAGGAGTATTAATGGAGTTTAATAACTTAGAGGGATGTGTCTTCTTCTTCTGCTTGCCCTTTTTGCATGCAACGCAGTGATCAGATAATTTAAAATTCTTCAACGAGACACCTTCTACTAAATCATTAGCCATTAAATAGTTCATCTTTCTAACATGTATATGACCCATTCTACGAGGCCATAGAATCAAATCTTTCTCGGTTGCTTTCGAGAAAAAACATGTTTTGATCAATGTGGATACTTTAGAGCTCATGTTTAAGACATAAATATCATTTGATCGTAGTGATCGCATGACAACCATGTCCTCGGGAATCACATAACCCGGTTTCAAGATAAGACATTCTTTGTCAGTAAATATCGTTGTGTACTTCTTATCACAAATTTGTGATACACTTAATAAGTTATGATCCACCTTGTCACAATAATTTACTTTTTCAAAAGTAATGTGACCATTTGAAACTTCACCTTCTTGTGTGACAATGCCCCCAAAATTCCCAGCAAACGCTAAATAACCCCATTGAATATTTCTCACGTTGGTTAATAGGTCGAGATTCCGAGTGATATGACGAGAACATCCACTATCCATTATCCAGTTTTCACCAGACACAGTCTTGGATGTACCCTACACACAAAGTAAAGATGATTAGTTCAAAAAGGCAGCCAAGGCCTCAGTCTTGGACACCTTTCGGTTTTCTCTTTGATCATTAAATTTAACAGACTTCAACTGTTGTTCAGCCACTTGTGAATAAGTTACCGGCTTCCTAGACTTTCGTCTTAAGCAAGCTGCTTGAACAATATTTGAATTCGTGTTCCTACAAATGGGCTCAATTGGAACAAACTTCGGTTTTACCTGACCATGTGTCTCATTAACATGAATAACCTTCCGAGGATTCACATTAGAGAACATAATATGAGTATCATCAGCATACGACAAAGGTCGTTTTAGAATCTCCTTTACCAAAGAAACCGGTTTGGAATGGTCTTTGATAAAAGGATGAAGATTCTAATAACTCTTCTGACTACAATTTATCACTACATGACCATGCTGACCGTAAAGAAAACAACTTCGCATGTCCACACGATGATGTTGAGAATTAGTTGGAACAAAAATGATGCAGAAGATTGATGAAGGCTCACATTTTTGGTCATGCTCTTGGCAAAGTCATCAGATAACTCAGATTTCTTCTTCAAGTAAAAATCTAAGTTTGAACAATTTGAAAAACTTTTCAGAGTATCTGTTCCAGTTGACTTTACAAATTTAATCTTTTTAGCATGTGTTAAAACTTGCTTAGCTTTAGTCAATGGATCAGAAGAAACTGATGTTTTTGCTTGAGCATACAGACGTTCAAGTTCTTGAACCTGTGATGTTTCATTGTGAAATACACTCTCAATCAGTTCTGGTTTAATGATACTAATTGGAATGTCTTTTTCTGTAAACATTGTGTCAATTCCTTTCAACTTGAAAACTCTAACAGATGATGGCTTAGAATTAGGAAGATTAATAAAACGCATTAAATCCTCATCAGAAATCATAGGTTTATCTGACTTCTTTGCCTTCATTGGTTTAGGTTTCACAGTTTCTTCCTTTTTCACTTGAGACTTGAATGAACCATACACCGCTTCCTCAAATTCTTGAGGCTCGCAAAGAATATGATTAGAACTTGGGATGTTCTTATTCTTATGTATTACCTCAGGTTCAAACACGTCCTCGATAATAAATTTGTCAACATTCTCAACAAAAAGTTTGTTGCTTTGAACATGAGGTTTTTGAGGTGCAACTTGGGTTTTAACAGTTTCTGTTTTAACCGGTTGGGATTTTTCAGAAATCACAGATTCTTTTTCAATCATATCCTCTTTTTTTCTAGCAAAAGGATTAATTTAATAATCATTGTGAAAAGGTGGCGGAATTTCAACAAAACCAATGCCTTTCTTTGAATCCTTTTGTTTTCCAGACACTTCAATAATTTCATTCAACAGAAAAGAAGAATTTCTAAATTTACCCAGTTTGTTCTTCAACTCAAGAACCTCATTCTCAAGCTCGGTTATCTTTGAACGATGTTTCAGGATTTCTTGAAACTTTTGGTCATTAATTGTCATTTTCACAGATAACTCAGCCTTGAGATCGTGGTTACTTGTCGACAATGCTTCAATCTTTTCTCGAGATCGCATTTGAGATTCAAGAGATTGTCGATAAGTATCCTTCAGAGAGGCAATTTCTCTTACTAGATTATCATTATGAGTTTTCAAAGCTTCTAACTTAGGTTTGTAAGAATTACAGTCAACACATGATACTTTAACAGATGAAGTAGCAGAGATAGAATGACTAACCTCATTGATCTTAGCCATTCAAGCAAACACCGTTTGAGGCTTGTCACAAGAGACTTCAGAATCAGATCCAGAATCGTTGTCAGAAGACATATCACCTCCACTTGCATCTTGAAAATATTTTGTTAGCCCAAACATAGCCAAATTAGCTTGAGTATCATTACACATCAGTCGTTGTGACCAATCATTTCCATTAGCTAACATTGCCTGTGACCCTGAAGTAGATGGTTTCTTTTCAGCATCACTACCTCGTGGTGTAGAAGAATTTTGATGTTGATCACGAGGACCAGTATCTCTTTCTTTGGTTTGTCACACTCCTTTGCAAAATGTCCAAATTCTTGACAATTATAGCACTTCACTTTCAACTTGTCAAATCCCAATTTCTTGTTGAAGGCTGGAAGATCTTTTCCGGTCCTCTGCATGAACCTTTTAACTTTACGAACGATCATAGCCATGTTCCACTTTAAATCCGTGATTTCCAAATCATCTGGATCAATCTGATCAAAATCTTCATCAGTTAGATCACTTGTGGCAATCTTACTACTAACCAAGTTTTCATATGAAGACATAAAGGCTGTTAGAAAAGCAAAATTTTGTTCTGCTTCCTTCATATTGACACTAGATGATGAAGCAAATGGATTAGTAGTAGAACTTCCAGAACCACCAGATGATCCAGAATTACCACCAGTGTAAAAACATGCTTTTGGATCATTAAAGATAGTTGATTCTTTTTCACTTGCAGCTTGGGTAAGAATTGCTGTTATTGGAGATATAGTTGAACTTAGAGGAATACTACCACCATAGAAAGCAAGATCTTGACTTTCCGTGGAAGATTTCTGACATTTAAGATCGTATTCTCTTGCCTCAATATTTTGTAAGAATTCCATAGCAGTCAAGTCTCCATTCAAGAAATAATCATTCTCTTTCAAAACCATTAGAAATGTTTAGTAAGAACTTGGTAGCACACTTTTAATAGTGTCAATTTTATCAGTCTCAGAAATTCCAGTTTCATTTTGTCCATCTCTGCAATTAAGTGATTGAACCTTGCAGTCATTTCTTCAACTGTTTCTCCTTTCAACAAATTAAAGTTCCGAAATTGAAACTTAAGCATCTCTTTCTTACTTTCAGCTGTACTTCTCATACGAAGATGTTGAAATAAAGAAGCACATCTCTTTATGCTACCCACTTGATGAAAGATATTTTCGGGTAAAGCCATAGTTAGAGTAGAATAAGCCTTTATCTCGATCTCTAATGTTTTCTTCTCTTCTTGTTAATATTGAGAAATAGCTTTGGGAGTAAAACCAGTAGTGTCATCACCAATCATTGGTGCCATATATACCTCATCTAGGCAATAAGAACAATCAGGGTGAACAGAACCTAAATGAGCACGAAAACGGGGTTCCTATTTAGCAACCTTGGACATTTCGAATTTGAACCTATCTCGGTATCAAGTTGTAACATTTGTTGCATCAACATGTTTTGAGAAGCTAGTGCATACATACCATACATTTTTGTAAAGTTTGAAACTCTAAGGATTAAAAACAAACTTAGGTAATGAATCTGTAATCAATGTAATGAACTGTAAATAGTTATGGCGAACTGTACCCAGTAATTAACGAATCAAACCTTAACGAAATAAGGATTAATGTTAACGAACAATAAATGATTAACGAATCAACTCAGACCACGAACCAGATGGTCAACAAATCAGTCAACACTAACGAATTGACTAATCTAAGCACGAAGTGCAAGCTTAGCGAACTAAAAGGTTTCTTATAATGAATTATATAACGAACAAACTAGAGTTGATAACGAATCAACCTATAGCGAATCAGGTAGTTACAACCGTTTGTAACAAACTATGACACCTAATGCCACGTGGCACAGGTTGTTATAACAAAAATTCCAAGATGACCACGTGTCACACGAATTTGTGAATACGAACCAGATAGATTAACGAACTGAATACACGAATCAACTATAGTTCATAGTGAATGGATAACGGATCAATTAGAACTCATAGGGAACTGTGTGAAATATGGTAACGAATCAATGAAAATATGGTAACGAATCAATCCCGTATTCAAATCTTCAAATCTTCAACGAAGATTTCCAGAAATCTGGAAATGAAGAACACAAACCCAGAAACCCAGATTCGTAATACACGTTCAATTCTCAACCAAATAACACAAATCAACTACCAAATTACTCGTTATCACCACACGAAACCAAATCGCCAATCCTCGTAACCAATTAACACATCTCGTGAATCCAATTATACCAATACTAATCCCCTGTTTCGTCTAACACCAGATCCACACAAATATCAATCCGAACACAATTCAAAACACAATTCCAATTCACAATACCTCACCAATACCTTAACCACCTCAAATCTAGTCCAGTCCTTCCATAATTCAATCAATTATCCTCAAATCGATCAAAATCAAACCGGATTATAAAAATTATCATAAAATAACAATTAATTGTCTATAATAACGAATCAACACACAAAATCAATAGCAAAAGAGCACCGAAAGCTCTGATACCACTTTTTTGATCTCTTTGATTATTCTAACTTAATTCAGATCGTAGATCTAAATCGTAAATAAGTTAATCAATATTAGGATCTAGTTCATGATTGCTATCGATCTATCGTTAAGACGTTATATATTTATATATATATATATATATATATATATATATATAGTATGTATTGATTGTATATTAATAATATCAGTATGAAGAATTGAGAGAGAGTTTGCGCAGAGGTTCGATAATTATCTCCAAAACTTAAATTGAACGTGAACAGTGTTCACCTATAAATAGAAGATAGGCCTAGTTCGCTAACATTCCCTAGCGAACTAGACAATACTTCGTTACATACATAAACATATAAATAAGCTAACGAATCATCTCCTGATTCGTTAAACATCCTTATCAAATCAGGGAGATCTTAACTTAATTCTAGTTTGCTAAACATCCTTAGCGAACTAGACCTTACATATAACGAACTAACTTAAACAATAATAGTTTATTACATTAAGTAAAACGTCAAATACGTTAAAGATAAATACAAAGACTCGAGACGCAAAACCGTGCACTAACACACTTTCATCTTGAAAGCTCTCAGTTATCTCAAGCATAGCCAAGTTCGCTTCATTGCACAATAACCTTTGTGTCTAATCAGTTCCATCAGCAATAGAAAGCAAAGCTTGTGAACCCGAAGCAAAAGGTTTACTGCCAGAAGGTTTATCAACATCATTACCCTTTTTCACAGAACTCCTATCTTGACATCTAAGTTCACTGTACTCTTTCTTTGGTTTGTCACACTCTTTGGCAAAGTGGCCAAACTCTTGACAGTTATAGAACTTGACTTTTAGCTTATCAAACCGAACTCTCTTGTTCAACGATGGTAGATCTTTCCAAGTTCTTTGCACGAACTTCTTCACTTTCCTCACTATCATTGCCATGTTCCACTTAAGATCCATAAGTTCCAAATCATCAGGGTCGATTTGGTCATAATCTTCATCGGCTAATTAACTCGTGGCAATTTTACTACCAACCAAGTTCTCATACAAAGTCATGAAAGCACACAGAAAGGCAAAGTTTTGTTCGGCCACTTTATTGTTCATGTTAGGTGGTGCAGAAAATTGACTTGTTGTAGTAGAAGTTCCAGAACCTCCAGAATTATCAGTGAATCCAGATGCCATAAAGCATACATTTTGGATCACTGTAAGTTGTTGTTGAACTTTCATTTGCATTCTGAGTGTGAAATGCAGTGATTGGAGATGTTGTGCTGCTTAAAGGCATACAACCACCATAAAAGATGGATATTGAACTTCTTTTGATGACTTTGGACACTTCAAATCATATTCTCTACCTTCAATATTCTGCAAAAATTATGAAGCCGTCAAATATTCGTTTTTGAAATAATTATTCTCCTTCAACACCATCAGGAATGTTGAGTATGAACTTGGTAAAGCATTTTTAACTGTATCCATCTTGTCAAATTCAGAAGGTTCCATCTTTAACTTATTCATCTCAGCTATCAAATGATTGAAACAAGTAAGCATTTCCTCAACAGTTTCTCCTTTTAGTAAGTTTAAGTTTCGGAATTGTAACTTTAACAATACTTTGTTACTCTCTTCAGTGTTACCCATGCTTCTCATCTTAATATGCTGAAACAATGAAGCAAAAATCTTGATACTCCCAACTTGATGGAATATATTACCGGGTAAAGCCATAGTAAGAGTTGATCGTCTCGATCTCTAAAGCCTTCTTCTCTTCTTGCGAGTACTAAGATAAAGCTGTAGGAGTAAAATCCGTAGTCTCATCACCAAGCATTGGTACAGTGTAAACATCATCAAGACATCTTGAGCAATCAGGATCCACAGATCCAAGATGTGCTCGAAACCGTGATTCCGACTTTAAAAAATCACTTAATTTCGTCAGTCGTGGACATTTTCAATGGGATCCAATTTCAACATCAAGGTGTAACATCTGTTGCATAAGTACGTTCTAGGATGCCAATGCGTAAAAAGCAGCCATTGTAATTTAAAGGTTCAAATTTAACGAAAATTCAAGCTTGAGGGTTAAAAATGAAAATTTTGTAACGAATCAGGAACAGTAACTTTGACAAACTGAGTGAAGTATTGATAACGAATTGAGAATAGAATCTTAACGAATAAGATGAGGTCTGAGTAACGAATCAAGAATAGTATATGGACGAACTAGTAACGAGTTGACGATAACGAATCAATGACAAATCAAAGACACGTCACCAACGAACAACTGACGAATCAGTATAACGACTCAATGACGAATTGTTAACGAACTGAGATGACAAATTGTTGATAAATAAGTAACGAATCAGTAAACGAATCAATAGAATAAATGATAACGAATCTATGATGAAAATGTAACGAATAAGGAAGCACGAATTAGGAACGATAAGCACGAATCAGCTACAGTTGATAACAAATGAGG
This sequence comes from Bidens hawaiensis, assembly GCF_021521415.1. NCBI lineage: Eukaryota > Viridiplantae > Streptophyta > Magnoliopsida > Asterales > Asteraceae > Bidens > Bidens hawaiensis. The sequence goes on from NW_027497845.1 coordinate 38,651, forward strand.
TTGTTAGTTAGTTTTAACAAACTCTCCACATGGAACGAATCTGACATGAATCAGTTAGGAAATAATAAAGAATCAGGCACGTGTTAACGAATTGAGTATAACGAATTAACACCATATTCAAATCTTCAACCAGATCTTCAAATCTTCAAGTAAAATTCCAGAAATCTGGAAATTTTCCAGTTTCAAGAACAACCAAAAACCCAACAAAAATTTATAATACAACCTCAATCCAATACCAATTTGTCCAAATCCTAGCTCAAATTTCTCGGAAACAACACACGAACCCAAATACACGTATCTCGTAACCTTTAATCGATCAAACGAAACACTAATTACCACAAAACCATCCCCTGTTCCGTACATTTACAGATCCAAACCAAAAATAGTCCAAACTCAATCAAACCAACCTCAATTTCCAATCCAATTATCGAACCTTACTAAACACAATCCGGAAAATGTTCAATCCATATTCAACAGTATCCACTGACAATTTTACCACATTCAACTATGTAGGTTCCCAGCCGAATCTACACGAAAATATCTCCTTCTACGTAGGTGCGGAATCCCTACGTAAGACGATACGAGCGTCGAATTGATATACGTTAAACACAAGCAAACACACGTTACAATACTCAAAAAACACGTTGTATTGCAACTAATAACACGTGATATACAATCACCGATTACACGTACTGAAAACTAAATTACAAAACAAGCCGCAGCTAAGCTTTTATGGTTATCGACAACTTCGCCTAACATGTTAGGCGAAGTTGTTGATAACTTTGCCTGTTCCACAAGTTCGCTTATAAGAGACGAACTTGTGAAACAAGTTAACAAAACATTAATACTAATCCAACTAACACAATTACAGACACTAGATACTGAACTACTGACATCATGCACCAACAGACTCCCCCTTGGCAGTAGCTTCATATCTCATCTTCAATCACGTGTCTCGTAATCTCAAAAATCTCATATCTCCCGTCTTCAAGCATGAACGCCTTCTCGTACACAAACTGAAACTACTCTTTGGTATTTCTTGGCTTCTTCTTTCCAAGCAGGAATGTAAAATATCTTTTTCTCGTTCAGCACCTGCAAGTCCGCTTGAGACAAATTCACTAAGTGCATAGGATCATACACTCTCATCAACTCTTGTTCATCTTCATCCTCCATCACTGCTTCAGCTGTTTCACTATCAACGTACCACCATTTCAGATCTTTGAGCACATCCTTGGGCATTTGTTTCATCTGTACTTCTTTTAGACATCGGATCGACTTATACTTCATTATCATCCAAGGCTTGCCATCAGCTCTCATACCTCTGTCTTTATCTTCAACTAGCTTTCCCTTCTGCGGCTTTAATAACTCGAACTTTTTCTCTTTTATGCTTTCTTTCCAAACTATCTTCCCAATAATCCTAGCCATATTATCGTCACTCCTGTTTATCAACACCAACCTGGCTAAGTCCTTCACTTCACATTCAGGCAACGTATTCAACGATCTCAACAACCTCTTGAAATACTGAACCCCATCATACCGTTTAATCACAAAAAGCCTCAACTGCTCATCATATAACCAGCATATAATCCCCTTTTTTGATTCAGCATAACCCTTGATGTTGTAACTTTTCTTGAACATAGTAGGGACCGCCGGTTTCTTAGTCTTTACGAACCACTGAGCGTAGCCTTCTTTCCATCTTGGCTGCTCCTCCCATTCTGTCTCATCACATCCCGTATCTTGACCCAGATCTGACTTTTCAACTGCCGAAATTTCATGTTCAACATTCTCCTCCACAATCTCTCCTTCTTCAGCTTCATCGTCAATCACGATCTCAGCCCCTATCTTCTCAATCTCTTCCATTGGTAACACATCATCATCACACATAACGTCATCATCTAACACCTCTTCAGCATCCACAACCACCACATCATCACCCCCTGAACCGCCAGCTGCACTCGTTGACTCCCCCTGAGATGTTGAAGTCCCAAGAGCTTGTTCAGTTCTTGGCAACTCACCACCTGCACCTTCCGATGCATTGGGATCATCGTCTCGATCGTTGCCCTTTTTTGTCCTCAGCTCGTCACCCTTACAGCTCGTCTCCCCCTGAGATGCCAAGAACTGTTTCAAGGCATCAAATATTTTACCATGCTCGATCAGGAGGGATGACTGAATTTGATTCTCCGCAACGAGGCGCTGAATAGCATGAGTCTGGATAAGATTTACTCTTGATTGTTCTGCCACGACCCTTTCAAGCGCTGCTATTCTTTCCGAGTCGGATAAGGTTGCATCGAAATCAAACCTCATATGATATGTCTTGAGCGTACGGAGGAGGGATTCCCAATGTAACCGGCACCTCAGAAACAGATGGAAACGTAACAGCAGGTGGTATCGTAACCGACAACCCTGCAGTGGCAACAACTGTCGACTCAACAAACCTTGCTACGACCTCCGATGGAGTAAGAGATGGAGGTGGCAAGGACACAATCTCAGGAGCCGAGAGCTGGAATGTAGTGGGTGGGATGCCGAAGGAAGATGAGGTAGTCACCACGGGAACATCCGCGGCGCTTAACCCTGTAACTGGCAGTGATGAAGGGACCATAGTCATACCAGACAGTGCGGGTGGAGTAAAACGAACCACCCTTGAGCTCTCACCAGCTCCCGAACCTGCACCTGCCCTTTCCCTTCTCGATCTTCGAACCAACCGATGTAAATCTTCTTCAAAATCCGAATCACTGTCATCGGTGTCTCTCTTTCTCTTCCCATGAATTCTTTCTTGAGAGATCAAAATCTGTCTAGCCTCAGCCACATCATCATTCGAAGAATCAGAATCAGCCTCCGTCGTAGCTGCCATAGCCACATCCACACTAGTAACCCGTGCAACCGAGACTTGTACATCTTCCTCAGGATCAACACGCTCCATATCAAAAATTCCTTGACCGCCAAACGCAGCTTCAAGGTCTACATTTTCCTCCGGTGCCACAACAGGAGCAGCAGGTAAAGTTTGTTGTACCTCAGGTGGTGGTTGAGGTGCTCCAGCCTGTTGTGGTGCCGGATCCCGAAACTCATCCCCACGAGCTGCAACAAACGCGGGATTGATCAAGTACCCAAACAATGGAGTATGTCGAGGACGGAGCTCAGGCTTACTTCTTGCACTTGATGATCTACACTGAGCGAAGATTCTCTTGCTTACACTCTTCACATATCTAATCGGGCGGCACTGAGGTAACGTGGGAGCAACGTGATTCAAGATCATTTGAAGGAATCTTGGATACATCAAGAACCTCTCACGCGCCACCGCTCGTCTTTGACGGTCTATCTCGTAGAACACCATATGACTAAAGCTATAACGCTTATTGTAGGTCAGTGCTGTCATCGCCGACTGCATCGTTGCACCCATTCCATATGTACCAGCCTTTATCCCCGACATACACACGATCATCACGTGCATGAGAAAGCGCCATTGGTCCAGCAAGAACCCCTTACGTCTCTGAGTATCCCCCAAAGGACCAGAATAGCCCATTCTCAGAAAAGCACCATCTCTGAATGGAGCCACGAAGTCGGTAGGGTCATTTCTCGTTTTATCCCCAAACTGCAAAGCCACCCTGATCTGGTCAGACGAGAACTACACTACCTGATTGTTAACCGTTGCACGCATAACTGTGGGTTCGACTCGACAATCATATTCAACTGTCTGCCAGAAATCTTCGATGTTTGGCAAAGAGATAGGCAGTGTTGTAGTAATAGCGTGGAAGATACTCGAGCGGATAAGAAACGTGATGATATCGAGGAAATCATCAACACCACTCGCATCCGGGTACAAAGTTATGTACATGTTATGCCCCGGGAAAAACTGCCGATTGTTATCTCCTCCTTCGTCACCACCAGCACCACCGGCTCCCGCTACAGCTGCCATATCTGCAACAAAAACAGTCTAAGTTAGAGAATCGTCAAGTAAAATCACAAGTTTGTCTGTTACCATGAGCGAAGTTATGATTTATTCTGTATAGGCGAAGTTAGGGGTGGGGCGAAGTTGGTAATAACTTCGCCTGATAAATGTAAATTAAAAATAAGTTAAAAGGGCCAAGCGAAGTTAATGATAACTTCGCTTAACCACAACTTCGCCTCATATACTGTTAAACAATTAAATATCAGGCAAAGTTAACCCTTAGGCGAAGTTAAGGTTAACTTCGCCTAAACTGTAACTTCGCCTGAATCTGAAGCGGCAACAGTATAGACGGCCAAACGAGGTGAAATTGGATAATTCCTTAACTTGGTAAAACCCATTATTAAAGCTAAAAATAATTTTTCTAACTGAGAATACCTGGTTTCAGCATCAAGCAAGTTTTTTTTAGGATACTGCCAAGTATAAGAATTATGGTTCACCATCTTTTGGTTTCATAAGTAGTGGTGCTGAGAGAGGTACTTCTTCAATATAATAGAAATCTTTGCATCTTTCTAAGGATCTTGAGATGAATCTATTTAGAGTTGTGATCTTACCAGTTAGCTTTTCGATGTCTTTAAAATTTGTTGGGGCTTTTAGATTCATGATGGCTTTAATATGTTCTGAACTTGCTTGTATTCCTCTTTTTGTAACCATATATCCCAAGTATTTTCGTGCCAACTCCAGAATGACACTTTGAAGGGTTCAGCTTCATTTTGTACTTGTCCAAGATATTAAAGGCTTCCTGAAGGTGATCCCCGGTCATTTTTGATTTCACAACCCAATCGTATATGTAAACCTCCATGGTGTCCCTCAGTTTCTCTTTGAACATCATGTTGACTAACCTCTAATAGGTTGCATATGGATTTTTCTAACGAAAGGGCATATCAATATAACAATATATACCTGTGGGGGTCAGGAATATGAGATCCTGTTAACCCGATGGTTCCATTTGGATTTGTTGGAAACCTGAGGAGGCATCCATGAAATGTCAGTATCTCGTATCCTACAGTTGTATCAACCACCGATTCTACGTGTGGTAATGGGAATAAATCTTTGGGGCATGCTTTATTGAGATAAGTATAATCAACACAAACACTCCATTTTCCATTCTTCTTCTGGACCACCACCACATTAGCTAGCTATCTTGGAAATTTCACTTCATTGATCATCTCGTTCTTTAGCAACCTATCAACTTCTTCTTGGATGATGATGTTTCTTTCTTGTGCGAATTTCCTTCTCTTTCGTCGGATGGGCCTAAATTTTTTGTCTATGCCAAGTTTATGAGTAATAATATCTTTAGATATACATGTCATGTCTTCGTGTTTCCAGGAAAATTTGGAGATCCTGTTTTTGAGAAATTAGATTGGTTGAATGTTAGTGCATGATTTGTTGACCACAGCTGATCAAATAGGGTAAAGGTAGTTTAGTCTTTATGCTATCATATAATATGGCCTATTCTCTATGGATTGTATAGCGAATGTGGTTCATTCTTTAGACTAAGTAGCCCATTTGTTAAGGTATGAGCTCATACGGTAAGGATGTAGCGTATGAGGCTCATTCGTTATTTAAGGATGCCCATTCTCTATGGCATGTAACGAATTGGAGCTCATTCATTAACAGGGAATACCCCATTCGTTAGTGATGATTAATGAATGGGTTTGGGCCTAAAAATAGGCAATTCGTATTCATTTGGCAAGAGAGATCTATGCTTATTTATTCCATAAGTAACGTTATGCTGCCGGATTCTCTTTAGAATCGAGCTTAACCGTATGTAATGTATGAATCCTTAACATTATCAATAAAGTAATCATTCAACTTGATCATTGTTATTTATCATCTCGTAGATCATTTATGTATCTAACGACGACTAGTTCTTGGCTCATATTACATTTCCACAATTGGTATCAGAGCAGAAAATTGCTCATGATAAATCAATTGTTACAAAATTATGATTTCGAGATGTTAATCATGTTCTTTTGTGCTAATTTACTATTTGATTGAAATTTTGATGAATAAATGGATGTTAATGGAAATTGATGATTAAATCTTGTTCTTGGATCGAATCTGAGGCTTCTTGTAACATTTGGCGTGTGGATTTGATGATTTAATCGGATTTGGATAATATCCGCCATTGACGGCCAAGAACAAAGCTTGAATTCTAATTGTGATTGGATGATATTGAATCTTGATTCAAATTCGTTGATGAATTGCAATGCTTCGTTGATAAATTGGGATGTTAATTTAAACATTTGATTGAGTTTTGATGATGTTCGCCATTAATGGAGCTTGAATTTGCAGTTTCCGGCCATGACAATCGTTAGTCCGGCCGTTGTTGTTAATACGTTAATCTGACGTCACACGAGCCAAGATTTTTTCGCTAACACGATACATCAATATGATACACGATACACTAAACGAATACTTTATTTATACATTAAGGATGAATACATTAATAATACGTTATGGAGTGAATCTGGCATGGTAACGACATACATTAACGGAATAGCACGGATCTCTTATGCTCAATGAATAGGATTTGCCTATTTATAGGCACAATCCCCATTTGTTAACATCACTAAAGAATGGGGTGATCCCATTAACGAATGGGCATTACTTTAGCAAATGAGCCTTAATTCACTAAATCTCTTAGAGAATGTGCTTCTAACTTAACGAATAGTCTAGTTAGTCTAACAAATGGACCCCATTTGCGATACAATCCATAACAAACGTGCCATTTACATTATATCATATTGATTAAACTACCCCTAGCATCTTCGATCAGCTATGGACAACAAACCATGCACTAAAATATTCTGTAGTTGTCGTATACTTTAATTTTAAATACTTTTAACTGCTAATCATGAGTCACAATGAATACATTAACAAACTACCCCTTGACTGATGATTCTTGGGCTTGTGCAGATAGACAATCTTTAAATCTTTTCAGCAAACGATTAACTCGAAACTTCTCGTATTATATCCCCCCCCCCCCCTAAAGTAAGCAACTCCATGTGATCATCTGGATCATCCAACTAGCATATGATATGGTTCAATCTTTCAACAATCAGCAGCAAGTCATCATCTATCCATCAGCACTGGTAAAGCAAAAAATATCTTTATGTTTAATCCCGTCACATATTTTCATGAACAACCCGGTCATACAATATCTTTCACTTTGGTTTTCCCTCTCTTGATAACGGTTATCCCAAATTAAATTAACTCTTAAAAGCTCTTCTACATACCATTCGCTTTGATGCACTAATTTTTTGGGCATATGTTTCAGAGTTTCAACCTCTATTAATAAATCCTGAATGATCAAATTCTTCAATTCAATGACAAGACTCGTATATTCTTCAACAAAATCAACCCATTCAAGAATTGTCCACCTCAACAGAAGTAAACCGCCGAATACTCGTAGCCAAAATAGTTAGGATCAAAGTCTCTCCGAAAAAAGTAAACGGACATGCACTCATATCCCACAGTCACGTTTCAATTTTGAACAAATCAATCAACAATCGAAGAATAATTGTTGTCTTGAAGTCAAACAAAAGTAGCTTTGCAATCATGAATCACCACCCGAATTGGAGTAATTTTTCAAGAAATCTTTACAAATATAGGAAGATACAAGCCAAATAAACTCTTTTGATATATTCATTTCTCACATTTCTTGAATATCCGTCAAGGTCTTGAACAAATCTTCAAAAATACTAATAAACTCCTTTCTAAAGTAAAGGTGATCTCCCCCTCGTCTTGTAGATCCATGTGAAAAATCAGACCGAAAATATGTCACAAAACTTTTCAAGAATAATACCCGAAAAAAATTATGTTTAAGAAAATTTTTCTAAAATACTCTTTTTATACTATTTATTTTTAATTTTTTATTTATTAACTAATTTTTTATTATTTTTTTACATTAACATTGAACGAATGAGACTTCATTCGTTATCCACATACGTTAACATGATCACATTCATTGTTCAGACTCTCATTCGCTAAAACAGTGTCCTCATACATTAACCTTGTCCTCATTCGTAACACTTGAACGAATGGAACACATTTGTTATAAATAACCACCCTCATTCGTTAGAATAGTTACGCGGACGAGGTCTCATACGTTAAACAATCCACATTCATTAGTCCTATTGACGAATATCCTCCATAAATTAGAATGGATCTCATTCGTTATAAAATTAAATGAATGACAACTCATTCGTTAAAATATCCATATTCGTTAAACCTTGTTCACGAATGTCTCATACGTTACAGAACCCATAACGAATGGATGCAGTGATTAAACGAATGAGTGGTTCATGCAGTTACTACAGATTCTGGAAAAACGCGTTTCGCCAAAAAATACAGTTACTAAGCCATAAAAAACGGTTATCCTCATAAAAAATTCAACTCTTCATCAAATTTTCAAAATACCATTCCAGGTCTTCAACGAAGCTTCGGATTTTCATCATGATCATGATTCAAGAATCAATTTCATTAGAAACATACTAAATCATCATCAATTAAACTAACTAGTAGTTCAAGCTTTATCCATGGCTATCCATGGTGGATTCATAAAATACACTAACTGATCCATCAAAATACATGAAGAAGATTCGGTTTCCATCCAAAACCATGAATCAACCTTCAAATTAACATTAACATCCACTGATTTGATCATAATCTAAGAAAACAATACCAAAACCCGATGAACATGATGAACACCATCTCATATCAGAATTTGGCAATGAATTGACCTATCACAAGAAACCGTATGATCAAAGACCAGTTGTAAATACGTTAATCTGACGTTACACGAGCCAAGATCTAATCGCTAACACGATACATCAATACAATATACGATACGTTAAACAAATAAATTATTGGTACATTAAGGATGAGTACAATAAGAATACGTTATGGAGAGAATCCGGCATGGTAACGACAAACAATAACGAAATATCACGAATATCTTATGCTTAATAAAGAGGATCTACCTATTTATAGGCACAGACCCCGTTCGTTAACATCACTAACAAATGGAATTACTTTAATGAAAGGGGCTTCACTGTCTAAATCCCTTAACGAATGTGCTCCTAACTTAACGAATAGGACAGTAAGTCTACGAATGGACCCATTCGCTATACAATCCATAGCGAATGGGCCATATTACATTATATCCTATTGACTAAACTACCACTAGCATGTTCGATCAGCTACGGAAAACAAATCAAGCACTAACATTTGAAACTAGTTTTTCCGGCGAAACACGCTTTTCCGGCTACAGTAACCACGCCAACGGCTCATTCGTTAGTTTACTGTGCTCATTCGCTATGGGTTCTTAATGTAGGATTTCATTCATTAATGGGTTTAATGAATGTGGACTAGTTTTGCGAATGAAACCCAATCCTTGCAGTGATGGTCATCCGTTTTTTTTTTGCTGGCATTCAGTTTGATAACGAATGGGAACATATGTAGCGAATGTGATACTGTTTTAGTGAATGAGAACATATTTATAACGAATGAAAATTCATTCGTTAATAGTAAACGTATGTGGACTTCTTTAACAAATGAAGACATTAGTTAGGGCATGTGGATATTTTATAGAGAATGAGGATGGGTTTTATGCGTTCCACATCAAAAATTTTCTTAATCAAAATTTTTAGGATATTTCTAATAAGTGGGGAACTCTTGTTGAAAATTTTGGCGACAATATTTTCCGGCCGACTTTTTGCACGTATCTACTGGTCGGGGGAACACAATTAAGTTAAACATGAGTTCATTAGAGAATTTTAAATATTGTACAAGACCTTGCCGAATTTGTCAAGAAAAGGGGGAGATAAAATCTCAAGGAGTTTATTTTGATTGCTATCCTCATACCTTTGCAAGGGTTTTCGTAAAATATTACTACAATTCGGGTGGTAATTCATGATTGCAAAGCTACATTTGACTAAATTCAAAACTGCAATTGTTCTTTGACTGTTGATTGATTTATTTGAGATTGAAACTTGATTATGTAAGCTAAGAGTATCTCTTTGTTCACTTTTATCTGAAGGACTTTGATCCTGAAAATCTTTCCTACGAGCATTCGGTGGATTACTTCCGTTGAATGGGAATCTTGGATGGGTTGATCTTGTTGAAAAAAGCAATACTAGTCTTGTCATCGGATTGAAGAATCAAATTGTTCGGGGTTTATTAATAGAGGTTGTAACTCTGCTTCATATGCCCAAAATATTAGTGCACCCAAGCGAATGGGATGTAAAAGAGCTTCAAAGAGTTAATTTGGGATAAACATAACCAAGATCGTGGATACCGAAGTGAAATATTTTGAATGATCAGGTTGTTCATGAAGGTGTGTGTCAAGGTTAAATGTAAGTATATTTTTTCTTTACTGGTGCTCATGGATAGCTGATGACTTGCTGCTAATTGTTAAAATTTGATCCATTCATATGCCTGTTGAATAACCGGGATGATCACCTGGAACTGCTTACTTTAAGGGGATATCTAATACGAGAAACTACGAGTTAGTGGTTCGCGTATAAGACTAAAGATTTGTCTATAAATGATGATTTGTAGTTAATCTATTTAAAAAGTAGTTGGTTAATGTATTATTTATTTATTTATGTAATTACCTTAAGGTGATTTTTAATGTATTATTTATGAAAAAATGGCATCTGATTGTTGGTATTGATGGTTAAACTAAAGGGTTTTATATGGTAAAACCTTATTCATTAAAGTAACTAGTTTATTCGTTAATACGGTGTAACGGGTGAGCGTTCATTCGTTAAATCCATATAACGAATGCGTCAAACTCGCTATACATTCGTATTCTCTTCCGATCACAACTAATGAATGAAGGATTATTTGTTAAATTGTTAACAAATGAAGAACTGATGGGCGATCATGCATTCAGTTTTAATGAATGGAATGTTAATTGTTAGATTTCTAACGAATGAAGGTTCATTTGTTAACTTAATATTCATGAATGAGACATTCGTTTGTCTTCGGGAATGTGCAAGTGTGTATGGCTTCTATAAATCCTAATCAACGAATGGAAGTTCATTCATCTCAACATTGTTTCTCTCAAAAACCCCAAACACAAGAAAACCACTTGCAATTTTTTTCCAGAATTATTTAGTGTTGTATTGTAACATCCCGAAATTTAACCCGGTGACCAAAAATCTATCTTTTGTAAATAAATGATATTTTCATTATTTTAAAAAGATTTCAGATATTTTATTCAAAGTTATTTCATAAAAGTTTATAGAAAAATGTTTCGTTTTACAAAATTTATGGACTCGGCTAATCTCGACCCGTAGGTAGCCAACCCGCGCCTAACCAAACCCGTAGTATATAAACGAAAGTTCTTGACACTTCCACCATTTTCACCCAACTCTTTCACTTGCACCCACCCAAACTCTCTCATTTCTAGAGAGAGAAGCTAGAGAGAGAAAGTCCTCAAATCACAAATCCGAGCCCGGAATCTTGTTCCTAATCGTTTTTGGTAAGTCCCTTTCGAAAATCATCCGTTTTCATAACCATTTTCGGCCTCAAATCGAGCAAAAACTCCCATTTTCGTAACTTGAGTTTTCGGGTCAAAAACCGACTTGTTTTGGTGTCAAAATGCAAGCTTTTGTGTTTAAAAGTACTAAAAATCGATACCCCTTTCAATCCCGAGCATTTCCATGTCAAAAACTTCGATTTTGGGTCAAAAATCTGGAAAATCTGGAAAACCCGTAGGTTTCTCCGTCGCCCAGCTTGAAGGAGTCGAATCAGACTCATTCGATCGAACCAGTCGATCGAACCAGTTCGTTCGATCGAAGGAGTCGATCGAACCAGTCCAGTCAACCGAATAGGAAAGCAACCGAATGGTCTCCAACTCATTCGATCGAATGAGCTTCGTATTCGATCGAACGAGTGTCTATTCGATCGAACAAGTTCCATGTCCGACCGAACGAGTTTTCCCAAACTGGTTCGACCGAATGTGTTTCTGGTTCGATCGAGTGTGCCTCAGATTCGATCGAATGTGTGTCTATTCGATCGAATGTGTGCCTATTCGACCGAACGTGTTCCTATTCGATCGAATGTATTCTAATTCGATCGAATGTATTCTTATTCGATCGAATCAAGCCAGAACCAAGCTGTTTTCATCTTTAAAAACCCAGTTTTTGCTCGAGGTCGCGTAAACTCGTTTTCTTAGACTTATAGCACGTTGTTAACCTTATACGTATGTCCAACTCTAGGCTAAGGAGATCTTCTGTAGCACCATCCTAACCCGAGATCAAGGTGAGTTCATAAACCCCTTTTCAACTGTTTTTACTTTATCAAACCACGGGGTGGAAATATGCAAAACACTTTACTTCAAACCTTTATACACTGTTTTACTCTGCTTTTACTCGCTTTCACTTATAACTTAACGTAATGTAAACACCATCACAATTACTTTACTTACTCTATAAATTTGTATCACTTTATGAACTGTTACACTATGAACCATTGTACTATGAACCATTGTACTATGAACCGTTGCACTATGAACTATATGCTCTATGAACTGTTGCTCTATGAACCACGGTCACTATCTCGACTGCTTTGGGTACTGCGGCACCCATGTAAGTCTCGCACACTCGACTGCTTTGGATACTGCGGCATCCATGTAAGTCTCGCATACTCGACGGCCTTGGATTCTGTGTGAATCCATGTAAGTCTCGCCTCACACTCGCGTGACCTCTATGTGTACTATGTGTTATTACTTGCTCTTTGGTCTATCTGTTATGTGCATTTATCTCAAGAATTGTGAACTATTGTATTGCCTTATACACGTTGTAACTCAATGATCCACGTACACGCTTTTCACACACTATTATGAACTGTACCGAACCATGTATTATACACTACGCTTTTACTTATGAACTGTCTTCTCACTTTGAAACTCATAAAACAATAAGCACAGCAAAATATGTTGTAGGAGTGGTGGGTTAGCCGCTGGTACACCCTATATATAAACCCCAACAACCTATTTTGGTGCGCTTGTTCTCTTTCAAACTATTTTTCTAATAGCCGGAATCATACCCAAACATGGTAGAACAAGTTGTAGGAGTGGTGGGTTAGCCGCTGGTACACCCTATATATAAACCCCTACAACTTGGTCTAACATGCTTGTGTATGAAGCCTTTTCCTTTTACAACAAACTTATGTTCTCACTCAACTATTTTTGTAGTTGACGCTTTCTTGCATATTTTTCAGGTAATGCTAATAGATGAAGAACAGGGATTTCTAGATGGCCTTAGGAGATGACTGAAGGCGTAGTACTAGACTTAGTATCTGTTGGACTATTGTGGTTTTATTTGTATCTTTTGAACAATGTAACTTGATTATCTATGTATGCATTTCATTTAGACTCTTAACCTGTGTTATGGCTTATTCAATCTGAGACTTCGTCCACGCCCTTGGCATTCCGCCTCTGGCCGGGGTGTGACAGATTGGTATCAGAGCCCAAGGTTATAGAGAATTAGGTATGACCTAGACTATAACTTAGGGACCATATTCTGGATAGTATCATGCATCACTTGCACATATCACACTCGCATACTTGTTAACTGTTTACGTACTACTTGCTTACTTACCAAATATTTACGTGTTACTTGCTTACCTGTTTATCTGTTTAATTAACGCTTGTCTCTCCACCCTGATCTATGTTCGAGCATGATGCCACATATCACTATATCGCCTCTTGTATCACACCTACACATTGTTCGCTTATCTTGTGATCGCCTTACTCTATTGCTATATCCTCGATGTATCTCCTTTGCACTTGTCTCTCATTTTGTCTATTCCCAGAATGCCTCCCCGACGCGCTGATAACTCTGACTCTGCCGAGCTAGCCAACATTATCGCACAACAGATAGCTGCTGTTCTTCCTGGAATGGTGACTCAAATCGCTCAGACCATGCGAGAGGGAGTTCAACCCGCTGCAAACCAAGACCTGAACCCGAACGTTAATGCAACCGATCGACACTACAAGGCCTTCCAAAGTGCCCGACCGACGAACTTCGAAGGATTCGAAGGCGCTGCTGGTCTTCTTCAATGGTTCGAAAAGATGGAAGTTACGTTCGATATCGTTGCTTGCCCGGAAAATCTGCAAGTCCGTTTTGCTGCAAGTATGTTTCTCAAGCGCGCCCTGAACTGGTGGAACAACGAAGTCAGAACTCGTGGCCGTGAAGCTGCCAACGCTTTGTCCTGGACCGAATTCAGGGAAGTCGTCACTCGAGAGTTCGTACCCCGTAGCGAGCAGCAGAAGCTTGAAGCCGAGTTTTGGGAACATAAGATGGAAGGAGCTGATTACCAAGAATACACTGAGCGTTACCACGAGCTCGCCCTTTTGGTACCACATATGGTTACTCCCGCAGAACGTGCTGTTGAAGCTTACCTCCGTGGCCTTCCCGATTGCATGCGCGCTATCCTCATCGCAGCTGATCCCCAGACGGTCCAAGCCGCTGTTCACCTCACCGCTCTTGTGGCCCAAAGCCTAATCAAAGCCGGTCAACTATCTGACGAGCCGAATCGCAAGAAGCAGAAGGTCCTTGCCGCCACCACTACTGCCACTCAAGCTGTTCCCTTGAACGCAGTTGCTCCTGATGCCTCCAACAGACCCCGAGCGGGATACGCCGGTGCCCATCCCAAATGCCACACGTGCCAACGACATCACCCCCAGGGAGTCCAATGCTACAGATGCACCAATTGTGGACGACTCGGCCACCTAGCTAATACCTGCAGATCTGCACCTGACGTCGCCAACAACGCCGCCCCCAACGCGAGAGCATGTTACGAGTGTGGAGCCACCGATCACCTCAGAAATCGCTGCCCCCCGCATCACCGTCGAGATTCCTCCTGCAACAGGACGCGTTTACAGGATCGGAGCCGCCGCAGCCCAGCTAGATCAAGACGCCGCTCCAGGTATGTTCTTTTCCTTTCCTTTCGTCACGATTCTAACCCTTTTCTCCTTACTCTCTTCTTACGACTTTAACCCTCGCCGGAACTGCTCGCCTTTAACCTCTACACGCCCGCACGACTAGTTCAACTCGAATTCTTGACAACACCACTTATGATCAACACACTTTCCACTATTATTATCACTATTACACTTTGTACACTAAGCACTATTACACGAACCACGCACAAACGCAATGCTCTTGTATCCCTTACGCAACGACCAACGAACAAATGTGTTTCACGACCGATTGAACTATTTACGCATTTATACATTTGCTACTTATGTGATTGCCTGATTATGTGATTATGTGTAGAGTTTTCCCTTAAGCACTTACGCGATGGGGTGACAATTGCAAGGACGACGCAAGGTGAAATAACAATTATAGTCCGGAATATAATTGTTAAGTCACAGGTGCGTACGTATGCAAATGTTCCATCATGGTACTATGAGTCCTGAGCCCAATATTCGTGGAGTAAGGGCTACTCAAAGAATGTCGGAGGGGTGGTGGGTTAGCCGCTGGTACACCCTATATATAAACCTCTTCGGCAGGGCGTGTGTAGTTCTGAAGCGGGTATTGGAGGTAGGGACTTGTGGTAGTAAAGTGTGTCGCAAGTCTTGAACCCAATGGCAGTTGAGAGAGTATTCAAGGAAAGTTGTAGGAGTGGTGGGTTAGCCGATGGTACACCCTATATATAAACTCCTACAACTGGAATTGAATATGATCGAATACGAAAAATTGGAATTTAGGGCTTGTGAGGGGATAGGAGTGTCACTGTGAGCCCTAGTCCAAGATCAGCGGAAAGGAGCATTCGGGTAAAGTTGAAGGGGTGGTGGGTTAGCCGCTGGTACACCCTATATATAAACCCCTTCAGCAGTACATGAATGCGCCCGAAGCAAGTCTTGGGTGAATGCTCATAGCTTTGTGTTTGAATGAACTAAGTTGCTCTAATCACTAGAATCGCGAATGAACTATTTGTGCTCATGAACTCACTATTAGAACCACTATGCGCAATTTGTTTTCTCTCTTGGATTGATTACTCTATCTCGAACTAAGTTATCTCATGCTCAAAATTTCATAATATTTAAAAGTTAATATAGGCCATTTGGACGTTATGCAAGGAAAGGGAAATTCTCAAATTACGATGAGGGAGTGGTGGGTTAGCCGATGGTACCCCCTATATATAAGCCCCCCTCCTCGTTAATTTGCGAATCCCTGGAAGTGCACATCAAACGAATAACCTGTATTGATTTGGTAGAATCTATTTCATAAGTTGGACCGTGTGCTTGAATTTCGGGACGAAATTCCCTAAAGTAGGGGAGACTGTAACATCCCGAAATTTAACCCGGTGACCAAAAATCTATCTTTTGTAAATAAATGATATTTTCATTATTTTAAAAAGATTTCAGATATTTTATTCAAAGTTATTTCATAAAAGTTTATAGAAAAATGTTTCGTTTTACAAAATTTATGGACTCGGCTAATCTCGACCCGTAGGTAGCCAACCCGCGCCTAACCAAACCCGTAGTATATAAACGAAAGTTCTTGACACTTCCACCATTTTCACCCAACTCTTTCACTTGCACCCACCCAAACTCTCTCATTTCTAGAGAGAGAAGCTAGAGAGAGAAAGTCCTCAAATCACAAATCCGAGCCCGGAATCTTGTTCCTAATCGTTTTTGGTAAGTCCCTTTCGAAAATCATCCGTTTTCATAACCATTTTCGGCCTCAAATCGAGCAAAAACTCCCATTTTCGTAACTTGAGTTTTCGGGTCAAAAACCGACTTGTTTTGGTGTCAAAATGCAAGCTTTTGTGTTTAAAAGTACTAAAAATCGATACCCCTTTCAATCCCGAGCATTTCCATGTCAAAAACTTCGATTTTGGGTCAAAAATCTGGAAAATCTGGAAAACCCGTAGGTTTCTCCGTCGCCCAGCTTGAAGGAGTCGAATCAGACTCATTCGATCGAACCAGTCGATCGAACCAGTTCGTTCGATCGAAGGAGTCGATCGAACCAGTCCAGTCAACCGAATAGGAAAGCAACCGAATGGTCTCCAACTCATTCGATCGAATGAGCTTCGTATTCGATCGAACGAGTGTCTATTCGATCGAACAAGTTCCATGTCCGACCGAACGAGTTTTCCCAAACTGGTTCGACCGAATGTGTTTCTGGTTCGATCGAGTGTGCCTCAGATTCGATCGAATGTGTGTCTATTCGATCGAATGTGTGCCTATTCGACCGAACGTGTTCCTATTCGATCGAATGTATTCTAATTCGATCGAATGTATTCTTATTCGATCGAATCAAGCCAGAACCAAGCTGTTTTCATCTTTAAAAACCCAGTTTTTGCTCGAGGTCGCGTAAACTCGTTTTCTTAGACTTATAGCACGTTGTTAACCTTATACGTATGTCCAACTCTAGGCTAAGGAGATCTTCTGTAGCACCATCCTAACCCGAGATCAAGGTGAGTTCATAAACCCCTTTTCAACTGTTTTTACTTTATCAAACCACGGGGTGGAAATATGCAAAACACTTTACTTCAAACCTTTATACACTGTTTTACTCTGCTTTTACTCGCTTTCACTTATAACTTAACGTAATGTAAACACCATCACAATTACTTTACTTACTCTATAAATTTGTATCACTTTATGAACTGTTACACTATGAACCATTGTACTATGAACCATTGTACTATGAACCGTTGCACTATGAACTATATGCTCTATGAACTGTTGCTCTATGAACCACGGTCACTATCTCGACTGCTTTGGGTACTGCGGCACCCATGTAAGTCTCGCACACTCGACTGCTTTGGATACTGCGGCATCCATGTAAGTCTCGCATACTCGACGGCCTTGGATTCTGTGTGAATCCATGTAAGTCTCGCCTCACACTCGCGTGACCTCTATGTGTACTATGTGTTATTACTTGCTCTTTGGTCTATCTGTTATGTGCATTTATCTCAAGAATTGTGAACTATTGTATTGCCTTATACACGTTGTAACTCAATGATCCACGTACACGCTTTTCACACACTATTATGAACTGTACCGAACCATGTATTATACACTACGCTTTTACTTATGAACTGTCTTCTCACTTTGAAACTCATAAAACAATAAGCACAGCAAAATATGTTGTAGGAGTGGTGGGTTAGCCGCTGGTACACCCTATATATAAACCCCAACAACCTATTTTGGTGCGCTTGTTCTCTTTCAAACTATTTTTCTAATAGCCGGGATCATACCCAAACATGGTAGAACAAGTTGTAGGAGTGGTGGGTTAGCCGCTGGTACACCCTATATATAAACCCCTACAACTTGGTCTAACATGCTTGTGTATGAAGCCTTTTCCTTTTACAACAAACTTATGTTCTCACTCAACTATTTTTGTAGTTGACGCTTTCTTGCATATTTTTCAGGTAATGCTAATAGATGAAGAACAGGGATTTCTAGATGGCCTTAGGAGATGACTGAAGGCGTAGTACTAGACTTAGTATCTGTTGGACTATTGTGGTTTTATTTGTATCTTTTGAACAATGTAACTTGATTATCTATGTATGCATTTCATTTAGACTCTTAACCTGTGTTATGGCTTATTCAATCTGAGACTTCGTCCACGCCCTTGGCATTCCGCCTCTGGCCGGGGTGTGACATGTATTTGATTATTTGATCGTTGACAAATGTTCATAAGGTATATACGAGTCTAATGGTTGTTTATATTTTAGTTTTGGTTCATATTTGAGTGTATTGTACAATTAAAATGTTCCGGAACATAAATTGATCTAATTTGTAACATCCCGGAATTTTAAAAAAAATAATATTAATTATATTATTTAATCTTGGTGGGAAAGTTTATTCGGGTTGGTGGAGAAATAATAAAATACAATAGGAGTTATTGTGAGTCGGGCTTGTGTTGGGTTAAGTAAAATGGGTAATGGACTTGGATTAGAAATGAAGGAAGATGGACCATGGGCTCAAGCCCATGACCCATAGTATATAAACCTAAATCACCCATTAATCCATTCGTTTTTCACATATCCCATACACCTCCCAAAACACACACTTAAGCTCTCTCTCTTCATTTTCTCTCTTTCCCTTAGCCGAACCAAGGTGGAAACCGACCATCGACCCGAGGTAATGATAGTGTGATATTGTATGGACCCAAACTCGCTAGATCTAGTCGCGAAACGACGAGCCGACAACCTTAAACCGTTAAAGTCACAAGATCCGGGTGGAATTGGGTGTAAAACTATCATAAGATGAGTTTAGGGGTCACCGTAACTCATATCTGGATCAAACGGGATGAAAAACGGTGAAGAACAGTTGAAAATAACTGAGATCTCGTATTTCTGGAGAGATCCCGGTTTTCCGGTGATGACAGCGCCGGAAAAGCGTGTACGAGGTTGAAAAGAATGTCAGAACCCTAACCCTAGTTCGTAAGCGGAGACATAACGAATTAGCAAGCAATTCGTTATGCCCATTCGTTAAGAAGAGATAACGAACTAGAAGCAGTTCATTAAGCAACTCGTTAAGCAATTCGTTAAGTGATTTCTTACTCACCCAGTTCGTTATGTTAGGACAACGAATCAAGTAATTCGTTACTTACCCAATTCGCAATGTTAAGATAACGAACCAGATGACGAACCAGACCATGATAGGATAACGAATCGGTTAGTTCGTTACTCATCATTCGCTATGTTAAGATAACGAACAAGACTGAAAAATCAGCTAACGAATCAGATCATGAAAGATAACGAATTAGTTAACGAATTAGGCTTAATTCGTTAAAGCAAATGAGTTACGGAATAAAACAATAATTTGAAATACTAATGGAAAATGTGTTAAGACAGTTAATAGGAATAAAATTTTTCCAAGCTGACCTGGCAGCTCGACCGCCAGGGGCTCAGCCCCTTGGACCCTGCTAGGGGCTGCCGCCCCTAGATACCTGCTGCCAGGGGCGCTGCCCCCGGACCCCCGTTCGTTGGGGGTTGTAATTAAACTAGAAATATGATTGTATAGTAATAGTTAATTGATACGTGTAATTGTTATACTGTTAGTCACGCACAGCTAAAGAAAGGAGTAACTGTTAACGGTGAACGTAACTGAGTTCAGGTGAGTTTCTAGCCCCACTTCCTTGTTATGTTTTCGGGGATGTGTGCATACTCGATGTGATAGTTAATACACTTACCTTAAGTGGTATGTGTATGCCATGTATGATTCATGTATGAATAAATGTTTGACGGTGCGTGAACGATCTTCGAATATTGAACGTACCGCCATGTGGTAGTTTAAAGATATGATTTGTTATACATGATGTATGAATGATGTAAGTATGTTACATTATGTATGAATGATTGATAGTACGAGAACGATCTTCCGATATTGCGCGTACTGTTAGGTTATAAATGAAGATATGAATGTTATATGTAATCTATGGATGATGTATGAACGTTATGAATGAATGTTTGTCGGGACGTGAACGATCTTCGGATATTTCACATAACGACAAGGAGTATGATTGTTAAATGAATGATGTGAAGAACGCCTAGAGTGTTCTTATGCTACGATGTAATTGTTGTACATGCAAAGTAAGTGTATGCAGGTACAAGAATGGAAAATGAGTTCTACGTCTGACGTAGTAAGTTAGGAGGGCAAATCCCTCTAACTTCCGTTGGATATAGACTTGGCATGTGATGGCGTAGTTAAGGACTGCGGGTCTTATACGCGTTATAGATGATAGATGAGAACGTAGTTAAGGACTGTGGGCCTTATACGTATTTCGGATAGGATCCAGCATAGGAAAGGGCGGCGGACCTTAAACGTGCTACAATTGTATTGTGGTAGCATAGGGGAGGACTGTGGACCTCGTAGGTGCTATGAACTAGGTTGCAACATAGGGAAGGACTGCGGACCTTGTATGTGTTGTTATGGTAGGATGGTATAGGGAAGGCCTGCAGACCTTGCACGTACCATGAATGGTGAACATAGGTAAGGACTGCGGACCTTTTACGTGTTCACGACCTTGATTATAGGCATAGACGGCGGACTATTAACATACTCTCGGTAGGCTAAGGTAGGTAATAGTATGTATGCGTGAATGTATGTTGGAAAGGTAACTAGTTAAGTATGGATACGTTCTTCAGATATGTATGTATGTATGTATGATAACTCGTAGAGATATTGGTGTTGAGATACAAGAACCACAATCACAGTACCAACGATTGTGGTGTCTGCTCCTAATGTATCTACTGTATCTACTCCACCAATGCCAATGGCCACACTTATGATAACAGTGTCGACAGATTCGCGCTTCACGTCGATTCCACAATCAGTGTTATCTCCGGTTTCGTCTCCACAACAAGTCGTGGCTACTACAACTCCAACAATTCATGCACGTCCTATTTAGAAGCCATACTTTTCATTTATGTTGTTCAACAGACATGTTGGTCCAATGCAGCTTGTTCATCTGTGTTTTTATAATCTATCGGTTCAGCAACATATGTTACAGCTGGTGAATATGATACATCTACAAGAGAATCAGATGGCTACCGACTGACAATTTTAAGAGCATATGGGCATATAAATGGAATATGGTGAGACATTTAAAGTATTTTTAGAAGGGGAACCGTAAGTTAAAGGCCCTGGTTACTGCTTAGGGGGGAGAGATTGGATAAACATGATGAACTTATCCTTTAATTAACATGTAAAGATGATATGTTGAAGAATTTGAAGGGTAATGATGATAACAAGGATCCCGAGGCTGGAGCTTTTGATTACAAACCAAGTGGTGGTGCCTCATTGTCTGGTGGTGTATTACGATTCCACTAATGTGCAGCCTGCTAACTATATCAAGGTGAACATGGTGTTATTTGTGGATGATAGACGGTTGGTTATTGTTCCAAAATGTGTTGTTCTGGACACACAAACCGGCCCACGCTAGACCGTCCCAAGTCCATCTCGTGAGAGGTAAATCAGCCTCACTTAGTGGCAAGGCAATTGGCGCTTAGGATCGGCTTCAAACCCACGACCTCTAGGTTATTGTTCCAAGTCTTACGCCTCCTTAACCAACTGAGCTACACGGCGGGGACAGAAGGGTTGTTATGAGTATGGTGAATGCGGATGAGATAGAAGAAGGTGAATTTGTTGACCAATCATAAAAAAATGAACAAATCGTCTTGCTTCTTAATTTAAACGAGGAGGTGGTAGATGATTTGGAGAGACTGGAAGATATAGAGGTTGAAGACTGCGAGGAGGTGAGATTTTATAAAAGTGTTCCATCTGGGAATACGTCTTTTTATTATGATGAGGTGGAGTTTGAAGAATTGACAGCTGTAGAATATCATGACTTCTATACTCAGTTCAACAACTCTAATGAAGAAAAATTCCTTTCTTCACAACTGAGCATTTTCAAGTAGCTAAAGAACGTTTATAGATGGGGAAAGAGGAAAAAAAAGGGAAGGCTAAAGTATCTGAGACCAAGTCACAAGATTAGGATGGTATGTTTACATGTAGTATGTCGAAGATGAACAAGATGATCGAGGCCATATGATATGCTGAACCTAAAGGTTATAAGTAGTCAAAGGCTCGAGAATCTGTTTACTAGATGAAGAAGTTTATAGCGGTGAAGACGGTCATTGGTAACTTTATCTCATGGATGTACGAATCTGATATGAAGGCATGCATCGTGAAGTGGGAGCACGGAGTTGAGTACTTCAAACACATTGTTGACATTCTTACCATGCCACGTTGGGATGTTCATGCTCTAGCTACCAAGCCATTCATGAACCGATGAGGAAATCAGATGGCTGATTGGTTCTACCGTCACTTGGTACATCAGGTAAATTTGCCGTTAAATTTTTCAATTTATCGGTGCATGCGCGTAAATATATCGATGAGATCGATCTGCGTACCAATTGGAGGAAAATACATGTAGACCAAGTACAAACCATACAAACTAGGCCCAAAAATCTCCCCCTTGGTTTGTAGCTTTGTCTTTAATCATGCTCCATGTAGTCTATATCAGCATCCTTCAATCCTCCTGCCCAGAACTTGTATCTGATGATAGAGGCTACCATACCAGTGAATTCTTTAGCAGCCGTTTCAAAAATTGGATCAGCAATTATCTGAAAACTACTGAGGGTATTGATGTCCCTTTCTCCCAACTTTAATAAGTCTTTGGATCAAAAAATCAGTACTGACCCTTACCTTTTGCCAGCTTAATAACAATTGTGGCAGTGACAATATCATACATCCAAAATCTCATGTTGTCCAATGTGCCATCTGGAATCGCTTTAGGAACAGGAATGTGAGTAGCCTTGTTCTTAGCTGGCCACATGACGTTGACCATTGTTTTTCCAGTCCTCGAATCCTTGACTAGTTGACACCCTTTGCTTTCTTTAGAAAGGATTCTGCAGTTGTCATGTTTGGGAAACCTCTATCGACTTGACTTCTTAGAAAGTTCCAGAAGTCTATACCACGTTTATCATTCGTCGAGTTGGTGAAAGTAGAGTTTATCAAGTCACTAAGATCAACCTTCGTTCAAGACCCAAAATCTTTCATCTTCTTATAATACTCAATGGCCTCGGACTTCCTTTTAACCCACCACATGTTCTTATTGGCATCGAAACCCCATGACACAACTCCCGATCGATCGACATATTTGTCTGAGATGCCTTTAGGGAAAGTGACAATGAATCTATCTGGATGATCTGATGATTGGACATTTTGATTTGAGTTCTTCATTACAAACAATCTTTTCTGAACTCTATCGGACTTTTCTTTGGAGATTGGTGGTGCGTCCATATAATGTTTCAATGTCTCAGACTCATCTATGTTCTCTACAGGGCGAGTAGTAGAGCTGCCACCTTGATTAACGTTGGGCATTTTAGAGGCCATATCATAACTGCCTTTAAACTCATCTCCAAACTTCTGAAACAGCTTTTGTTGGAGGTCAAGATACAAAGCCGTTAATTCTCCCATGTTGGACTGTAGTTCTTTGATCTTGGCATCTTTAATAGAGTTACCTGCTTCCAGCTCTTGAATACGAACATCTTTAACAACTGAATCTTGTTCGAGCTCAAAAACTCGACGTTTTAATGCATGAATGTCTACAGGGGCATCTTCAAGAACCACACCTTTACCCTTGTTCTCAAAGTAAGTCTCTTGCATAGCAAGAATTTGGGCAATCTTGTCTGATGTACCTAAGCTTGAATGACCCTGAACAGCTGGGACAGATGAACCGGAGGAAATGTCTGTAGGGTCGGTATGTGGAATATTTATCTCAAAGTCAAACTCAATAACAAAATCACTAGAAAACAGATCTTGAAATGATGGCTGAGCAGTAGATGTATCTTGTTCAGCTTGTGTTTCTAGAGCATGTGACTCGGGTTGTTTAGTTTGTTTAAGAGGGATATTTGTTGCATATGTGGTTGGTGTAGTGGTTGTTTCATGTTCACTTACCAACACGCCATGCCTTTGATCTTTCTTTCCTCGTTTGCGTGGACCGAGGTCTACGGCTGGATCTTGAGCTATATTTTCTTCAATGTTTTCAGCAGCTGTCTGAGGAGGCTTCAGAGTAGTTGACTGAAGTTGTTCTTTAAGTCTTTCAAAATCCTCTAACTGTTGGTCACTTGGAGCCGTCTCCAAGTTACGATGTTCTATTTCTTCACTTTCATCGTCAGAAATTTCAAATGATGCAACACGTGGTTGAATTGGAGCAACATGCTCATCAGCAACGTGAGCTATAGCTGGCTCAGCTTCTATTTCCGCAAATCGTCCAAATTTCACCAGAGCATTGAGGCCCTAATATACAATCTTGGATCCTTTTTTGTTCTGTTTCATAAACCCAAAGGTATTGGGTCCCATTGTCGTCATATCCAAAGTATCAACAGACTTGACAAGATCGGTGTAGTGAGAATCGAAGATCATCTGCAGGAATCTTGGATACATAAAGAACATCTCCTTCTTCTTCTTCCATTTCAGATTGCTCATCATTTCATTAAAAACGAAAACCCTTGAGTTCCATCTTGGGAAACGTGTCGTCTTCTCCAAGTCACCGAAATCCCCGTGAAACCTGCAACTAATCCACTATGATCAACCGAAAACGCTCCATTAAACCCTAAGATTTCCACCGAAATTCCTAATTACTCATGATTCCACTTTAATTTATCAAACCATCCATGAAACCAATTCATGATAACATCAAACAAGCATATGTCAGTACATAGGTCTCATAATAACAACTGGTTTAATGACCTTGCTCATTACCTGTGAATCAATCAAATGAACACCAATAGCTGATTAGTGAGGATAGATTAGTATTCGGCTAGAAGGCTCGAGAGAGAGAATTAAGGTTTTTTTTTTTTTGAATTCTTGAAAAAATATTGAAAGTGATAAAATAGGCTTAGAGATATTTATACTGTAACCAAAACGGGCCGAGAACTCATAATGGGATCATAGCCTTCTAACAGCCCAAACTCATAATAACTTAGAAATGGCAAGTAGCCCAAAACCTTCTAATATCCCATGTTAAAATTAAAAAGGACCCAGTTAAAGTAACACGATTCGAAGAGAATAATTTCGAGATAAGCCAAAAAAAATAAGATAGAGTAAATTAAAAATTAAAATGAAATTAAACTGAGTTAACGGAAAGAGAAACAAACATTAAAGTACAAAAGAACTCCCTTAAATTTTATAAGATTGGGATCAAATTTCAGTTTTTATAAAAACGCCGCCCGTTTAAGATAAGATCCGAACATGGAATCATATCGTTTAAGAGGCTGTCACTAGTATTCATGTTCAGTGTTATTATGACACAAAGAGACAGGTTGATAGCAGGTAAAACATACTTAGTATGATTTTCATTGCATCAGTGATATGATTAAGGTTCAGTTCGGCATAAAGGTTAGATGGACATCACTCATGGATCTGTGATGCCTCCTATCTCTTCTCAAAGCGTATTTGGCTTTCCCCAGATCACCCCAATTTGACTCCAACCCCCTAGTGCTTGATCAAAAGATTTCATAGATAGTAAACAGAATTTTAAGCTTTAAGGTTAAACGTTGGACTTACAAGCCATCCGGACTTACAGGATATCATTCGAGGCATGACACGACTTACTTTTATACCCCCATCTCTGTAGTTCTAGTTTGACCCTTTAAGCTTTTTAAAAACATAGATTTTTGATGGAATAAATTGATAGGATAAGAAGAAACTCTTCACATAACATTTTTTTAAACGAATAATATAATAAGATATTTTTGGTGATCAAGACACTAACGGGCTCGTGTATGACTAGGTAATTGCTTTTCTGCCTATCCCTCGGAGAGATGTATCTGGAGACATGCACATGTCTTCAAAATGACTCTCCACATTTAGTTTAGCAAATTTAGTTTATATCACTTCAACTTTTACGCATCATGGAAAGCTACCATACAAATCATTGACTGTTCTACAGCCTTTTAAGCTTAATAACTTCACCCGTTAGGCACACAGAAACAATTCATCTATCACTTTCCAAAGGTTGGATCAATTCTCATTTGAAAATATTTCAAAGCTTCTAAAAAGCTGTTAACTGAATAGTAATATCACTTCCCTGGGAGTTAAATAAAACACACGTGTTAAGAATTCAGTCACCCCGGTCACTTTAAGCTTTCAGGTAAATGGCTATCCATTATGACCACAAGTGGTTAACTGGACCAAACATGCATGAAAACACACGTCCTTCCAGCTTAGAGTTACCAACATAATTTTAAGTGAAATAGTACGAAACCCAAAACACATCATAATCGCCCCGGGTGCTTTCAGTCGTTAGGTAAATGGATATCCTGTGAAACTATAAGTAGAACACCGGACCAACCATATACAAATATATGTCCTTCAAACTTGAGCAACCGACATAATTTTAAGCTAGAATGAACCTTGAAAAGCAATTTTTTTAATTTTTAATAATAAAGACAACGCGCGCGCACTATTTTTGACATTTTGAATTTTCTTAAATAGTAAAAACAACGCGCACACACTATTTTTGTCTTTTTGATTTTTCTCCCCCTAAATTTATGCAAAAATAAAAAATATGTACAAATTTATACCAAAAAAGACTCAATACTCGAAACGAAGCATTTTAAGAAAACCCACAAGCACATTAAATTTTTTTGTTCCGACCGGTTTTGTAAATAAGTCTGCCACATTGTTGTCATTGTGGACTTGTTCAAGGTGAATCAATTTTTGATCGAAACATTCATTAATAAAATGAATTTTGATATCGATGTGCTTGGTTTTAGAGTGTTGAACTGGATTTTTCACAATTTCAATGGACGCATCATTATCACAAAAAATAGGAGTGTCAAGAAATTCCAAACCGTAATCCAGCAGTTGGTTTTGCATCCAGATAACCTGAGAGTAGAAAGCAGATACGGCAAGATACTCCGCTTCAGCGGTCGAGGTAGACACCGTCTGTTGTATCTTACACTGCCATGAAATGAGACGGTCTCCTAAGAACTAGCAACCAGCTGACGTGGATTTCCTGTCAATGTCATCTCCACCATAATTGCTATCAGCGAAAGCATAAAGATCAAATTTTGATTGTTTGGGATACCAAAGACCTAACTTTGGTTGTCCCTTCAGATATCAAAAAATACATTTTAGAACAATTAAATGAGAGAGTTTAGGATTAGCCTAGAAACGAGCACATTGGCAGACTGCAAACATGATGTCAGGATGACTAGCTATGAGATACATCAGAGACCGGATCATCGATCGATAGTACGTTTGATCTATGGGACTCCTTTCAGGATCAGATGACAGTAGTGGCCTTTCTGCCATGGGAGTGTTAACACTCTTAGAATCTTGAAGTTCAAACTTTGCCAGAATATCTTCAACATACTTCCCTTGATGCAGTAAAATTCCTATCGAGCTTTGGCGAACCTGTAGCCCCAGAAACGTTGTCATTTCACCCAACGAACTCATCTCAAATCTCTTCTTCATTACACCATCAAATTCTGTGCACAAATCAGCGCTGGTGGATCCAAAGATGATATCATCGACATAGATCTGGACAAGAATCAAATCCGTTTCGACAGTTTTCCAGAACAAGGTTTGGTCGATGGTTCTACGCTTGTAGCCATGATCAAGAAGATGCGCGGTCAACGTAGCATACCACGCTCGAGTAGCCTGATGTAACCCGTACAATTGCTTGTCTAGCTTGTAGACGTGATTTGGTTTCTTAGAATCAACAAAACCCGGTGGGTGGTCAACATAAATCTCCTCCTTGACTTCACCATACAGAAACACGGTTTTAACATCCATCTGATACACTGTAAACCCACTGTATGATGCATAGGCCAAAAAAACTCTAATGGCCTCAAGTCTAGCCACTGGGGCATAGACTTCAGTGTAATCTAATCCCTCAACCTGACGAAAACTAAGAACTACCAATGGTGCCTTATTTCGAACAATAACACCGGTGTCATCTTGCTTGTTTCTGAAGACCCATCTTGTATCAAGAACTTTCTTTCCATCCGACAATTTAACCAATTTCCAAACCTTCTACTTATCAAATTGATTCAATTCTTCATGCATAGCATCAGCCCAACTAGGTTCCTGAAGATCCATTTCAACAATTTTTGGCTCAATTTGAGAGATGAAGCAGGAAAACATACAATTGTTTATGTGTCTTGTCTGACTTCTGGTGGACACTCCCGCTTCAATGGGACCTATGACATTTTCAATCGGATGATTCTTCTGAATTTTTGACGGAATTAAATGATCGGAAACATCATTGTTATGTTGAAGATTTGACACGTTCTCACTAAAATCAGCAAGGGGATTCTTCCAGCCAGATGTCGCCGTACTATGGGAATACAAAGTACCAGCAACATATTCATCTGGAATGATATCGGGAAACAGTGTGCTCCCGAATATCTGACGGATGGAACTCTCCCCCTCAACAGTAATAGCATCTTTTTGGCGAACAATTGGTTTCAGAAGATTCCTTGGGCTGAGTGTCAGTTGTAGGTGAATCATTACTTAACTCAGCGACATCATCATCCAGTAACGGAGAAATGTGAGACACTTCCTGTGAATTATCTTTCGCAGCTTTCACTGTGGGACCACCTGAACATTTTGCCTTGATGACTAGAAACACATTGAATGGTTTGAAGAATTCATTGTAGTCAAATAACCAATTGGGACCAACATGAGCGTCTGTCTCATTTTTTTCTAACCAACTAACTTCATAGGACTCAAGAATCTATTTAGTTGATTTGTTGTATACCCTGTAGGCTGTATTACCCGTGTAACCAACAAAATAGCACTCATCAGCTGCGGCCCCAAACTTTGGAGTGGACTCAAGATTCAGCGGTGTGCATGGATAACCAAACGCTCTGAAGTGTGCGACAGTTGGTTTGTGACCATAAACAATCTCATATGGAGTCTTCATTTTGGACTTTTTAATTATCACCCGATTCTGAACATAACATGTTTTATTGATAGCCTCTGCCCAGAAGAACAGAGGCAGTTTAGAGTCACACAACATAGTCCTTGCTGCCTCGATAAGAGTTCTTTTCTTCTCTCAGCCACTCCATTTTGTTGTGGTGTCCGAACGGCGCTGTACTGACGAAGCACCCCCTTTTCTGAACAGAAATGATTCAATTATGCATTCTTGAATTCTGTTCCATTGTCACAACGAATTCCTTTCAGTTTCAAGTTCAGTTGGTTCTCCATGAGTATCACGAACTTCTTGATTAAATCTGCAGTTTCACTCTTATTTAACAAGAAAAATACCCAAGTAAAATGTGAGTAAGCATCAGTAATAACAAGACGATAAGAGCTACGAGAAAGACTCAAAACATGAACTGGTCTGAAAAGGTCCATGTGGAGTAATTGAAAAACTGATGATATAGTATTAATCAACTTTGGCTTGTGAGATTTTCGATGATGTTTACCCAATGTACAAGCCACACGTTTTTCAATAGTCACAAAAACGTTGATTGGTAAACCACGCACCAATTTTTAGCAAGACGATTCAGATTTTTAGTATTAGCATGACCAAGCCGACGATGCCAAAGCATTGCATTATGTTCTGACACTTTTGAAAACAAGCAGGTTATTTCGTCATGAACATTTTTGTTCATGTCAATCACATAGACATTATCTTTTCATTGTGATCGAACAAGAATCCAGTCTTCTGGTATAATGATACCAGGTTTCAAAATCAGACACTCTTTCTTAGTAAAATGAGTTGAAAAATCTTTGTCACAGATTTGTGACACGCTCAATAAGCTATGCTTCAATTCGGGAACAAAATTGACATTTTCAAATTTTAGAACACCGTTACTTACAGTACCCTTCTGAGTGATCTTTCCCTTTTCTCCTCCCGCAAAGGACACATACCCACCGTTAAAGGTTTGGATGTCGTGTAGTTGGGTAATGTCTCCTGTTATGTGCCTGGAACAGCCACGATCAACATACCAAGGTCTGATGATATTCCTCCATAGCTGTCCCTGCACGAAACTCGAGATTAGTTAGTTTTTGGTACCCAGTCCATACTTACACTGGGTGACCCTGATTCATCTACAGTTGTCACAGATTGTTATGACTTGTCTTTTTGATCATCAAACATAGATTTTGAAGAAACTTTCACCGGAGATTTAGGCAACCATCTATGTCTGCATGATTTGGAATCATAGGTTCGAATGGTTGTTGTAACCTCTGGTGTTTTGGATGTGGAAGGAGACGAATCAGCCCTTTTCTCCTGTTTTGGTCTAGACTTATTGTTCACATTAGACCTTGAACTTGAAGCACCCTTTATTTTAGACATGTAAGGTTTGGTCTGATGAGGACTAAACCTGCCAGATTTGTTTCGATTCCAATCATCGTCAAAGGAACTAGCCTAATAATGCCTGAATCTTTGCATGTACGCGTTATGAGGCATGTGGGGCATATTACTCTGATAAAATCCATAATAGGGAACATATGGACGATGTGGACAATTTCTAGCAATATGAACAGGAGTGCCACAATTAAAACAAGTTTAACGTTTTATGAAAAAGTCATTTTGGGCAAATCCTTGTCTGGACTGGTTGTGTGGACCAGTCTGCTTAAATTTGCGAGAACCCCTGTTTCCATTTTTGAGCTTATCACCTTGTTTGTCATTTGAGTATCCCTTTTTGACAAATTTAGGTGCCACGTATTTTTTAGATGTTTTTGAATTTTTTTTTTATTAGAACCAAAAACACAAGAATCCTTGCTCTTTAAAACAGAGCCCACACAAACAGTCGGAATAACAGAATTTTAAACAAGAAGTTATAAAGAAACATCAGAAACAATATCATTATCAACTTCAAAACTAGGGTCGTCATCCTCATTAGTCCACTCCTTCACAATTACTTTTTCTACACATGAAGTAGATACATCAGAATCATTCATATTGGAAATGGATGGGCCAGCATTCACAGAACTGGTCCCATCATCTTTGTCTTGTTTACCATACTTCATGTCCTTTATCTTTTCTTCCTGTTCTTTGGTGACTGGGGTAAGAACATAATTCTGGTTGTAAGGTGGGGGAACTTGACTGTATCCTATTCCCTCACCTTCATTTTCCTTCCACCACAACTGGTTTTCAATCATTGAGTTAACTACTTTACTAGAACCATCGAATTTTTTAAAATCAAGTTCAGCCTTTTCAAACTTACTAGTTAGATTTAAGATTTCTAACTTGGAAGCTTCTAGTTTAGCAGTTAACTCAGCAATTTCTTGTTTGGCATCTAGGTGGTGACAACTTTTTATGCTAAAATCATATTTAAGCTTAGAAATGTCCTTCTTTGAGCTTCTATTTTGTCTAGAAAACCCTTTTCATGTTTCTTAAGTTTGAAATTTTCTGATTTTATTCTCTCCATATCTCTACTTAGGCTGTTGTTATGAAGCTTATACATTTCTATTTTTTTCACCACAATTTAAAGAACATGGTTGAAAACTTACCTCAGATGAATTTGAAGAAGTGAACGCCATATACGCAAACTGAAGCTCCTTGACCTTCTTCTCAGTAGCATTTTCTTCTCCAGTGTCTTCAACATTGGCGAAATTTGCAATCCGATTTCCAATGTTGAGCGCAGCCATCTGACCTTCCCAAGAAAACTGTTGAGCAACCATACCTCTTTCACCATTATCTGAACTACCTCCAGCCTCACCTCTGGTATTCCCAACTAGAACCAATGCCCTTTATGTATTCCATCCTTAGCTGGGTTAGTACATTCACGAGCAAAGTGACCCGGCTCATGATAGTTGTAGCACCTGAGAGTGTCTTTGTTAAAACCCACCTTTTGATTATTAGGCATGTTCCAATTATTTATACCCGTACTCTTAGTTAACTTCTTTGCATGAAAAACTGCCATAGCAATTTGCCACCAGATGTCTATTTCTTCAACATCATCGGGATGGATCTGATCTAGTTCAGCAGCAACCACAGGTTGAACCAAGTCTTCGTCCAAAAATGCATTATAGCCGTTCATGAATCCCGCCATTAGAGCTATATCCTATTGAGTCTCCTTTGGTATGGTGGGGATCTGACTGAAGTTCTGACTGAGAGCGTGAGTAGTTTTTCCAGTATCATTTGAAGACTGTCCAGACTTGGTGAAGAATACTGGAGCTGGTTTGGGTGAGTTGGATGATGATGATTGACCTAGAGTGGATGAGAACATCTGGAAGTTTCCCTGAGGTAGTTGTTGAGTAGGCTTGAACAGTGAGAAACTATCTTGAGAAATAAAAACACTGTTGGAGGCAACGTTGTATCCAGCTGCACTGTAAGAACTTGCATGATTTATCGCCCGCTGCTTATCATCCATGTCACATGCTTTAATAGTGGCTATCGTTTCAGTCATACCCATTCTGTTGAGATCCTTAGTCTTTTTGATAACCACAACATTCATGTCCCAACTCTTTGGCAATGAATTCACCAGCTTGTTGTTTATTTCTGAAGTTTGCAGATAAATCCTGCTGATCTCATTTCAGTCACAAGTGAGATAAATCTTTGAAGTTGAGATTCCAACGTTTCTCCCAAAACATGATTGAACATATTGAACTTTTGTCGCAGCAGATCTTGGCGACTTCTCTTCATGTCTTCATTCCCTTCATAAACTTCTATCAATGCCTCCCACAACTCTTTAGCCTATTGAAGCTCTCTAAACTGAAGGGCAATCTCAGATGAAAGTGCCATGGTTAGAGTGGAGAGAGCTTTCTCATCTTCCTCGACTTTAGCAAAATCATCATCGTCATACTGTGCAACTGGTTTCACAAGAACTTCGTCAGAGCCATCCCTTTTATAGGTGATCCTTTGAGGTCCCTCACAATAATTTTCCAATTTTTGGAATCTTTCATCTTTGCGTAGTGTTCAAAGCGAAATTTCCATTCACTGAACCCCTCATGAGATAAGAGAAGGGGTATACGAGTGGCAGTCCCCATGATGGAATCAAGTTCTTGATGAAGTGATGAACTGGTTGAATTGCTACCATTTGTTAACTGGGCCATTTAAATTATATTAAAGATTGATTTTGGGTCCAATTATTACTTAAGTCCAAACTTAAAGTCCAAATCCAGATCAAACAGGCCCAAACAACTAACTGGGCTGTGAACTGGTCCACACTGGTTGATCGAGAACCACCAAATTTACCAAACTGTGACCAAGAACTCAGGGTTTGACCAATCATTGATCGAGAACTCAACGTTTGACCAAGATTTGACCGAGAACTCAAAGTTTGACCAAGATTTGACCGAGAACCCAAAAGTTGACCAGTCTTGACCGTGAACCCAAATGTTGACCAATAATTGACCAGAACTACTAGTGGCCGAGAACTTTTTTGGCCGAGAACACTAGTAGCCGAGAATTGCCTTGGCTGATAACAACCAGAAGCCAAGAAATGTCTTGGCCGAGAACACTAATTTTCAACAAACTTGCAACAAACTCCCGAGAAAGAGGATTTTGATTTGTTTCCAAAACAAAACCAATCTTTTCCCAAAAATGGTTCAATCTTCTTCTCCGATCAGTGAGTTGCTGAAAATCACAAACACCACCAAACCTTGATATCTTGAATTCGTTGATATCACAATAAGGAGCCTGAATAGGTCTAAGGCTCTGATACCAATTGTAAGTCCTGAATCTGGATCACTACAATTATGATATCAACACAACAAATATTGGTGCGGAATATCAACACTTCGGATATGTATGCATGTATGATACGTGTATGTATTCTATGTCGCCTGATTAACTAGAACTCACTCAGCGTAGCTGACTTTTAGTATGCACGCAGGTGATCAGACTAAAGAGCTAGCATGAGGATGCCACATGGCATGGATTGAACGGCTGGAATCTAAAGATGGAAGAAATGATGTTTTAAATATGACGTTTTATGTTATGGTTTTAAAGAAAAGATCAAATGTTTTGTAACGAATGATTGAAGTTAACATTTACGTGAAAAGTTTTAATTAACTCTGATTGTAGAACTGTGTTTATGAGTAAATCCAACGTCTAATGTAGGGCACCGGTAATGGGGCCTTACATAATTGACCACTAAAATTGATGTTAACTTGGATAGACGATTTAAGTTTAACATTGATGTATCATCGATCAAATATACCAAATTTAAGATAAATGGTTCAGTATTGAGCGAATTCAGATTTCAAATTGCATGTTTGACTTCTGGGTTTCATATCAATTTTGACCTTGACTGTAATAAGTCAAAATATTGTATTCGTTAACCTTCATTCGTTTATCAATTAACTAATTACTCACATTTGTGTACTGTTGATAACGAATGACCACATTCGTTGTAATGATTAACGAATGGCTTCATACGTTGTATACTCTAATGAATGAACATTTGTTTTAGCTAACGAATATGAATTTTTTTTACGAATGTTCACATTCGTTTTAAGTTATTAACGAATTAGTCTAGTCGTTATTAATATTTATCGAAAGAAGATATGTTTCATTCGTTATTCTTAAAGTATAACGAATGATGGCATATTAGTTATTTTTAAAGTATAATTCAAAGATGAACCTGTTTGTGTTTGTAGAAATGGTTGATATTCTACAGTTTAATATTCATGAAGTTGAACAAGAACAAGCAGAAGCAGAACAAGCAGCGATGGCTAACCAATGTGTTGAGAATCTCGAGGAACAACAAAACAACAAGAAGCAACAGTGGTTCAACTTGTATCCGAAAAGAAACACAATAATTGTGCTTTCTTGATCGATGGTTTCTTTGGACGAGCCATGTTCGGGGGTGTTATATCATTTCTGAAGCGATCGAGGATACATTATGAAATATCTACCGATCTACTTGTCTATTGTAGTATTATTCGATCATTTTGGGAGACAACCAAGTACGTGTCAGGTGAGAATCATATTATGGCTGAGGTGCAAGAAAAGAAGATTGTTATTGATGTCGATATGATTTGTGAGGTATTACGGTTTAAGGACATGGTGAATGACCGGTGTGAGTTTGGTAGTGAGTTGATAAGAGGTTTATTTGGTCCGTTAAGGTATAAGGGAGACTTGATGAAGTCAATGTACAATAAGGCGAACTTGTATGAGCATTACAAGTATCTGCTACATGTTTTGATTCATTTCCTTGGAGGAAGAAAGGGTGCATATAACGAGTGTCGGGTGATAATACAATCGATGTTTATCACACTTGTGTTGAACCAGCCGTTCAACTTCTCAGAAATGGTGTTTTATCATTTGAAGGAGAACTGCACGACTTGCAAGAACTAATTTTTAATGTATCCTAGGTTTCTCCAGATTATTATAGATCACTTGTAGCCTAATTTAGTCAAAGACCCATCTATTCGAGCTGATATTATTGTGTTGGATCACATGAATGAAGACCCGATGAGGAGAATTAGGGTTTTTGATGGTCAGATGGATCAAACAAAGACACAGTTCAAGCGTTTGAATGGGCATTTGGCTCGTGAGGATCATGTAGCTCCACCTGACGATCATTGGATCCATAATGATTCGGATTCCAAAAACGTGAATGTGGTGAAGGTGGGAACGATGAAGGTGTTGATGGTGGTCCAAGAGGTGATGGTGATGGTGCTACGGTGGTAGCACATAAACGTGAATAAAAGGGTAAGGTTGTTGCTACTGATAAGTCTAAGAAAAAGAGAACTCATAGAGATTCTGGTGTTGAGATACAAGAACCACAATCGCAGTACCGACGATTGTGGTGTCTGCTCCTAATGTATCTACTGTATCTACTCCACCAATGCTAATGGTTACACTTATGATAACAGTGTCGACAGATTCGCGTTTCACGTCGATTCCACAATCAATGTTATCTCCGGTGTAGTCTCCGCAACAAGTCGTGGCTACTACAAGTCCAACAATTCATGCACGTCCTATTTAGAGGCCATACTTTTCATTTATGTTGTTCAACAAACCTGTTGGTCCAATGCAGCTTGTTCATCTGTGTTTTTATAATCTGCCGGTTCAGCAACAAATGTTACCGCTGGTGAATTTGATACATCTACAAGAGAATCATATGGCTACCGACTGACAATTTTAAGAGCATATGGGCATATAAATGGTATATGGTGAGACATTTAAAGTATTTTTAGAAGAAGAACCGTAAGTTAAAGGCCCTGGTTACTGCTCAGGGGGAGAGATTGGATAAACATGATGAACTTATCCTTCATTTAACATGTAAAGATGATATGTTGAAGAATTTGAAGGGTAATGATGATAACAAGGATCCCGAGGCTAGAGGTTTTGATTAGAAACCAAGTGGTGGTGCCTCATTTTTTGGTGGTGTATTACGATTCCTCTAATGTGCAGCCTGCTAACTCTATCAAGGAGAACATGGTGTTATTTGTGGATGATAGACGATTGGTTATTGTTCCAAATCGTGTTGTTCCGGACACACAAACCGGCACACGCTAGACCGTCCCAGGTCCATCACGTGAGAGGTAAATCAGCCTCACTTAGTGGCAATGCGATTGGCGCTTAGGATCGGTTTCAAACCCACGCCTTCTAGGTTATTGTTCCAAGTCTTACGCCTCCTTAACCAACTGAGCTACACGGCGGGGACAGAAGAGTTGTTATGAGTATGGTGAATGCGGATGAGATAGAAGAAGGTGAATTTGTTGACCAATCATAAAAAATGAACAAATCGCCTTGCTTCTTAATTTAAACGAGGAGGTGGTAGATGATTTGGAGAGACTGGAGGATATAGAGGTTGAAGACTGCGAGGAGGTGAGATTTTATAAAAGTGTTCCATCTGGGAATACGTCTTTTTATTATGATGAGGTGGAGTTTGAAGAATTGACAGCTGAAGAATATCATGACTTCTATACTCAGTTCAACGACTCTGATGAAGAAAAATTCCTTTCTTCACAACTGAGCATTTTCAAGTAGCTAAAGAATGTTTACAGATGGGGAAAGAGGAAAAAAAAAGGGAAGGCTATAGTATCTGAGACCAAGTCACAAGATTAGGATGGTATGTTTACAAGTAGTATGTCGAAGATGAACAAGATGATCGAGGCCATATGATATGCTGAACCTGAAGGTTATAAGTAGTCAAAGGCTCGAGAATCTGTTTACCAGATGAAGAAGTTTATAGCGGTGAAGACGGTCATAGATAACTTTATCTCATGGATGTACGAATCTGATATGAAGGCATGCATCGTGAAGTGGGAGCACGGAGTTAAGTACTTCAAACACATTGCTGACATTCTTACCATGCCACGTTGGGATGTTCATGCTCTAGCTACCAAGCCATTCATGAACCGATGAGGAAATCAGATGGCTGATTGGTTCTACCGTCACTTGGTACATCAGGTAAATTTGCCGTTAAATTTTTCAAATTATCAGTGCATGCGCGTAAATATATCGATGAGATCGATCTGCGTACCAATTGGAGGAAAATGGTACTTATAGTAAAGTCGTCGGGTACGTTGAAAAAGGTTCCAATAAAGACTTTTCCTTATAGTCTTTATAAGAAGTACTACGAAAACAAGAACAACGAGGCATTAAATATATTGGGTAAATGTTTGAAGGCTGAGTTTATAAGGATTATAGATCCTATGTGGTTACTCAACCTGGCGGAGTTCGATAATGTAGCGCTATACAAGAACTGGATCATATGGGAAAAATTGAACGATAACTGTAAGTCTCCAATCTGGATCACTACAATTATGATATCAACACAACAAATATTGGTGCGGAATACCAACACTTGGTGATTCAAGAACACATGTAAACTCAAGAAAGTAACTCAGGATTGCTTCAAAACACACGTATATTAAGATACGTCGGATGCTTAAGCACTTACAATACTTGCACGTCTAGCAATTAGTAGACGGGCAAAACCAATACCAAAACATTGAAATGAACAACCTTTACCCTATACATTACATGAACTATATATAGGGAAACCAAACAACTAAGCCCATATGAACCAAAAGCCCACCCGAGAACTCTAAAGAGTTCTCGGCTTACATAGTAAACCCGTAGCCCAACCCAATACATGTAGACCAAGTACAAACCATACAAACTAGGCCCAACAATAACGAGCAAGCTATGTAGTTTCATGGGGTTGTACGCGTATGTTATGCATTTGGGATACATAGTTGTGCTGATTAGAAGACTAGTGTATTCAGAAAATGAAAACACAAAGAGCTCGAGACGAGGGGGAGTTGGTTGATACATCGTTTTACGTCTCTATTTTTGTTTAAAGTATTTTGTAATTAGTATAACGTATAGGGGTCTTTTGGTAAATGTATTAAAGTTACATTCGCTAATGTAAGGCTCATTCGTTAGAGTAGCTAATAACGAATGAGCTAGGCGTGTTTATTTGTCCTCATTCGTTAGGAGATTTTAACGAATGAGGGTAGAGTATGTGTTCATTGGTTTAATTAACGAATGATAGTAATGTATTGATAGCGAATGAGGCTCATTCGTTAGGGGATGTCTAACGAATGAGGTCATCGTATATATATACCCATGTATGTTTATTCTAACTAATAGTTCTCATTTATTCCAATTACATCTCGTTACTCTGCCAAAATATCCTTTCAATGCACACACTAACACACAATCAACGTAATTTATACTAATCCTAAATGTATTCATATCAGTAGACTGGATCTGTAAAATAATAAGCCAATAATCGATCAGATAAAGGCTTCTCATTGACTTTCAGTATCCTTGGGGATACAAATTCCTATGAGCACTTTGATGTTGGGGTCCTAGGGGTCGAGTGGTACTTTTTTTACATTATGCTCATTTTCTTCTAAGACATCTTATGCTTTTTTCTGTAATTTCTTTGCATGCGTTGGATTTGTAGTTGGCTTCATTGAAGATGCATAGAAACCCTTCGCCTCCTGTTGATCACTTTGAATCTTGACCAACCCCCCCCCCCCCCCAATGTGTTGGCATTTTTACACATTGGTGGTACGACTGCTTTCATATCATGTACCCATTACCTAACCTAAATAATCTTAAAAGAAGTTAAAGCATCTGTAACACAAAACCTTGGGATATAATTTACTCCATCAACGTAGATAGGGAGTTTTATTTCTCCTACGGTGCTTTTCACTTAACCACTGAAACCAACTAGGACCGAGGATTTTGTTACGATCCCAGATTCTGTTTGAACCTCAGTTAACCCTTACTAACACAGATCTCAGATCTGAGTTGTATATAATTAACTTCTAATATGGATCTAGCTCGTAATTGCCATTGATCTATAGTTAATACGTTATATATATATATATATATATATATATATGTATGTATTAGTTGTATGTATATGAAGATTGAGAGAGAGTTGGACAGAGGTTTGTTAATTAATTCTCAAAACTTAAATTAATCTGTGAACAGTGTTCACTATAAATAGACGATGGACTTAGTTCGTTAACATCCCCTAACGAACTAACGTCCAATTCGTTACATACATTAAAAGGAAAATAACTTAACGAATCACCCCCTGATTCGTTAAATATCCTTAACAAATCAGGAGGGATAAAGCTTTAGATCTATTTCGCTAAACATCCTTAGCGAACTAGACATTAGATTAACGAACTACAAGATAAATTAATTGTTTATTACATTAAACAAAACGACAAATACGTTAAAGATAAATACAAAGACTCGAGACGCAAAACCGTGAACTAGCAGACACCCCCTCATCTTGAGCTCTTTGTCTTTAAATTATTTGAAACGCTTGGACTGCCAGTCTCTACAACTATGAATTCCATTCTCATAACATACACGCACAACGCGTTGGAACTGCATAGCCAGGTCATAGTCTTCATCGCGCTCAAACAGAATCTTGTTCTTATGCAGCACGTCGTTGTCGGTCTCGGTTAAGTTAACGAGCCACATTGGGTCGATGATCTTGATCAGCTCTGTCTTTAAACCTGTACCAAGAACAATGACGGCCTTGCCAGTACGATTGTCGTAGTACCAGCGGTTGATGGATAAATGTATGTGTTGGTTCATTGTATTAACCGGTACATACTTCATCGTCTTCGGCGGCTTAACCTTAAGAACCAGCTTCTTCCATCCCGTTTTTTGGATCGATCTCATCAATTCGCTTGCGGATGGGAATTTGTGGCTTAAAATACATAAAACCATGATTCACCTCAAACAACAAGTGTTGGTGAAAACGTTTTGCATGGTAGTCCTCACCACGATTAATAAATGGACGATACGCCAAAGTGCGCACATCCCATCTCGGTAATGAGAGAAGATCAGACATCCTTTCGTAGTACTGGACGCCCTTCTCCCATTTAACAATGTATACCTTAAGATCAGATTCAAACATCCAAGAAACAATATTACCTTGCACTTTTGACAGGGCCTTAAATGTGGTCTTCTGGTTGGCTTTGGCTCGTGCAATAGCTTCATCTATCTGTTCTTGATCAACAATCCTAAATGCCTTGATGATCTTACTAGCTTTCTTGTGTCTGAACCAACTTTCAATCTCCTCAAGAGATGGGTCGAGAAGTGAATCAGATTTCATGTCAAAGACGTTCTTGCCTTTGGAATTCTTCTCAAGATGGTCTTCTGCTTCTTTAACCGTTTCTTCATTAAACATTGGATCACCCTGATCAAGATTAGTGTGTTGAAACAGATCAGCAGTCACATCCTCCATCTCAACCTCATCATTCTCATAAATATAATCCGTACCCATCTCAAGAGTAGGATCATTAAGTATTTCATCATCATTAATTACCTCAAC
The DNA here is from genome assembly GCF_021521415.1 of Bidens hawaiensis. Taxonomy (NCBI): domain Eukaryota; kingdom Viridiplantae; phylum Streptophyta; class Magnoliopsida; order Asterales; family Asteraceae; genus Bidens; species Bidens hawaiensis. Next base: position 79,821 of record NW_027497845.1, read on the forward strand.
ATCGGGTTCAGTTTCTAACACGGTCATCTCGTCTTCATTCAGACCAAGCAAGATTGCAATCTTCTCTCGTGTCAGTGATCTATCAACAAATTGCCCTACTTCAATCTCCTCTCTATTCACTATACTCCTGAACATCCCCTTCTCATCCACAAAAATAACCGTATCGGCCTCGATCATCTCAATCGGTTTGGCAGCCGAATGGTCATGATAAACAATGATCTGCTTACCCGAATCATCAACAGAACTCGTAGCCGCACCAGAAGCTGGGTCTTGAGTTTGTTTAGTCTCACCACCAGCATCAGATTCATCTGGATCCTCATCTTCATTCTTGATTTTTTTCAGCGCATCTTCTTTGCATGTCAGTTGCAGAATAAGCTCCTATTGTTCTTTAATTTTCACCCCCTGAGACTCAACAATCTCACGAAGGGCTTTTGTTTCTTTTTGACAGAAAGAAACATAGCTGAGCAGCTTATTCTGGTTCTCCATTAGACGTTCTTGGTTCATACGGTCAGCAGACATTTGATTTTCATACAAATGAAGAAGATTCCAAAGCATGTCAGTCTAACGCTTCGGTGGCATAGCATACAAAGAAGGATGAACTGGTTGGATTGGTCCCTGAGGCCTTGTACTTCTCATAAATGAGATATCACTAAGTGGAGGGGGCCCCATGGACGGTGTTGGAGGAACAATAGAAGGTGTAGCAGAAGGCATTAGTATCTCAGCTAAAGCTGTTTGTGGAATCATACCAAGCCTGTCATGAGGAACCATCATCGTCGTCAAAGTAAGCGCCGGAGTGCTAGTAGTAAGCGGCACTACCGGGCGTTGAGGAGTTGCAGGACGAGACGGTTGAACACCAAACGAGATGCCAGCTCCAGCCGACACTCTCCGCTTCAAAGAACATTCAGTTGCCAGCTCTTTCCCTTTTCGTTTACGTTATCTTTGAGCTGCAATAGTAGCAGCTAACGCAGCATCAACTGCAGCTTGTTGTTCTCAAAGAGCTACATCACCATTACCACCATCACCTCCATCATCACCATTATCATTATCATCGTTCCCACCTACTCCTCCCTCACGCTCGGAATCCGAGTCATCATGGATCCAGCAATCCTCTAGAGGACATACATAATCAGGATTAGCAGGATGACCAATCAATCTCTTGAATCTGAGAGGACGAGATTGACGGTACAGTTTCATTCTTCTCATGGTGTCCGTCTTCATGTTGTCCAGAATAAACTTATCGTTCACATCATTCGGGTCGAGCACCAAATCCCTGATAGCATCGTTGACAAACAATTGGACGAAACGCGGATACATCAAGAACTTCACCCGACGTTTTCTAGGAATACAATTTTCTTTCATATGATCGAAGATCATTTCAGAAAAATTGTAACATTTGTTCAGAACAAGTGCTACAAATGCCGATTGTTATGCAGCGCGGCATTCTTCAAACCCAGCCTTACGTCCACCAAGGTAGTGAATAAGAACATGAAGTAAATACTTGTATTGGGGACACAAGTATGCCTTGTTATACATAGACGCAGTAAGACTGCTAGCATAAAACAATCATCTAAACAGTCCCTTGATCAATTATTTATCATATTCGCTAGGATCATCAATGGTATCATCAAACTGTAACACTCTTTGAACTATTTCAGCTGAGACGACAACTGGTTTGTTATTAACCACAGCAGCAATATGATCCTCAACTTCTACATATTGAGCAGTGTTCCAGAATTGACGAACGATGCTGAATCTAATATCCGGATTAGCAGTAACAGCGTAATGGATACGTGAACGGCGTATAAATGCTAGCATACCACCAAAGACATCCTCATCAGGAAAGTGTGTATCAACGAAAGCACACACATTATGTCGAGGGTCATAAGGAAGTAACGGAACATCCTCAGCTTGTTGACTGGCATCTTGAGCATGTTGATCTTGTGGTGCATCCACAGGCGGATCTTGTTCCATATTATCAGCCATAAGTCTGAATAAATAATATTGAAATATCAGTAATATGTAGGTTTAGAAATCACACAAGTTTTATATACTTTAAGCATATATATGTAAACTATATGTAATTATAGTTTTATCCCATGTGTATAATCGATGTATCGATGCGGTAAGACCCTTGAAATATTTTATTTAATTACATTAACTAAATAATTAATTTATTTAATTACATTATTTAAAATAATTAATTTTTGAAATGTCATTCATTAACACACAGTCTGATTCGTTAAGATATTTTAACGAATCAACTAATTCGCTATCAAGTAAATGAATGACGAATCAGAGCTAGCGAAATACTAAATTAAGATGACGAACTGGAAATTAATGACTAATTAGAAACTAATTCGTTATAAATAACCATGAAGTCGTTTATAAGTTAACGAATCCAGAGTTAATTCGTTATGTATATTATTCGTTATTCTGATTCGTATGTAAAGCTTAACGAATTGGACACGAATGAGTTCCAATTCGCTAAGTGTAACGAATGGTCAATATTTGACTTAATCTTTGACTCTCTAGGTCAAAGTCAAAATTAATCAAGAACACTGAAAGTCAACAGTATAAATCCAGTATCGATTATCCCATAATCATCCTTGAATAACCGAATCGACATGCGTAACGATCTCGGAAACACAATACGAAGCAAATGGTGTTGATTTGAAGTGCAAAAGCATAAAGTAAGTTAGGGTATTAAGGATGCATAAACACCCGAAACAATAGTCAATTAATTAACCCGGCAATCGATAATCAAACTCTGATTAAAGCTCACCAAGGGTCTCGGAATTACATTCCGATCACAATGATATCAAAATAAAATACATAAACAAAGTATGAATCCAAATATGCAGGGTTTCAAAAACCGTAAAACCCTGATATCAAAATCACATAATTATCATATCAAAGTTGTATCATTTTTGACGAAAATCACAAAGAAGTAATCATCTATACCTTATCAACACACTGGTATACTCAAAAGTCTGAATTTTGATGATCAAAAAATTATGAAAAATTTGAGCTGGGTAACGTTAAGTGTAAGGAAGAAAGGTGAATAGTATAGGACGGTTCGTATACACGCCGTACTATATACTCAGTCCTTGCACGCTTCCCAATGCACGAATTAGACTAATTCATTTGAAATTTGCACTAACGAATCAGCTAATTCGTTAGTCAAACAGAACACGTGGTATAGCGAATTAGACTTGATTCGTGTCAGGATTTGTTAAATATGCGTAACGAACTAGATGTGTTTCGTTACAGAGTGCGGAAGCGAATTAGGTGAACGAACTAGAGTGTAGTTCGGTAAAAAACACCTTACTTCGTTATCCATAATTAACGAATTAGACTAATTTTAATTTTTAACATTAAATAAAATATGTAAATCAATTAAATTAAATAATAAATTAAATGAATTATCGAGAACCTTTATCTTGATAATCGAATAACTTAAAAACGTTTCATGTTTTCGAAACAATATTTAAAAAATTTAAATAATATGTTAAGCGAAATGGAAAATATTTTTGGTATTTTGTAATATATAAAGAATGTATTTACATGCAAAGAATCCGAAACAAGTAATATAAAATCTTTTTGTGTTTTGAAATTTCGACCTAAAATCTAAATATTTACCAGAAAATTATCCGAGAATTTAAAACAAGAAAAATATTTGTGTTTTTGTATGATTTTCAAAAACAGTACATATTTTTGGATTTTTGTCGAGTTTGAGCAGAGAATCATATTGACCAAGTTGTTCATTCATCACAGTTTTATATTTCAGCGATATTATAACTGGCGTTAAGTCGGTCATTGGTATTGTTGTCCACTTAAATCTAATAACAAACGTTCAAGTGTTTTTGTTATATGATTAATGGTTCAATTAAAGCACAGAATATCAGAAACTGTCAGCCTCTAATCTCGGTTCAAGCTTAATTTGATTTTTGCCATATCACCCCAAGTTGAATTAAACCATTATATTGTTGATCAAAATTTGATTTTTTATAGAAATTCATGAGCAATGCATTGATTTTCTGTTACTATGAGTGAATATGAACGAGTATATCTGTCGGCTTACATACATTGTATCCCCTGGGGTCCGTTTCTTAATGGTATTAAGACGCGCGCAAGGAAGGAACAATGTATGACTAACAGCGGATTTTTATCAAGTCAGTAATTTGGATTTATACGAAGTACAGCGGTGATCAAGTTTAATGACTTTGGGTTTGCTCTAAAATCTAGTGAAATATTCATGCATATGAATACTCAGATGATTAAGCCGCATAAAGACTTACAGTGTTCGAAACCTCAAAGCTTGATATTTGCTTTATTTTATTTTTGGGTGATCAAACAAGTATAAGGCTTGAGTATGATAGGTTATTACATTTCTGCCATCCTCACCGAGACTTTTCTAGAGACTAACACCTCTTTCAATTTGGCGTTTTGGGTTGTGTTTATATCACACACTTTACTCTACTTGTTTGTTTTAAGACCTGCCAATACACCAATGCAGTTAAGAACATAGTCTTTTAAGCTTACTTTTCGCTGGATTTGGAGTCAAAATAATCAATGTACTATCATTTTCTCTTTTCACTTCAAAAACTCAAAATTTTTGAGGAGCAGGAAACAAACAAAGATAAATTTAATCGCCCCAGTTAACTTAAGTCTATAAATAAATGGCTAACCTATCAATTCACAAGTGAATTAATAGGACCAAGACATGCAAGCATGCTTCACAAACTTAAATAACCGACATACTTTTCAGCGAGAAAATAATCTAAAAATGCATAACGAACGCCCCAACTATTTTCCATTATCAGGTAAATGGCTATCCTGAATATTCACAAGAAAATATCAGGACCAAACATATACAAGTATATGTCCTTCAATTATAGATAATTGACATAATTTTCAGCGAACGCATGCAAAAATCTTTTTGGTTTTTCTCTATACATACTTTAAAAACACAATCTTTTAGAATTTTGGAATTTTTCTGTACAAACTGAAATCACAATCATTTTGGATTTTCAAATTTTAAAATATTTTTGGTTTTTCAAAATATTTTAAATAAAAACAGCAAAGAAAAAAAATCACAATATTTTTGTTTTTGTTTTTTTTAAATTCTAATGTTTTTGAATTTTAAAAATTTTTAATGTTTTTGGGTTTTTTAATAATTTTTAATGTTTTTGGGTTTTAATTATACAAACGAAAAAGCACAATATTTTTGTATTTTCTAGTATTTCACCCCCTAAAACCAAAATAAATTTTAAAAGAAAAATTGACAAAAAGTAAAGATAGTCATCCTTGTTTAAGGATATCAGCGAGGGTCTTCAATCCATTTAAACCAAGCAAAAATTGAAAACGCATTTTGTCAAAGGCTTTGGTAAATAGATCGGTTTTTTGAAAATCAATATGTACTTTCTCAAGGTCAATCAACTTCTTCTCAAAGCAATTCCGTATAAAATGATATCGAAATTCGATATGTTTTGTTTTTGAATGTTTTACAGGATTCTTTGTGATAGAAATTGCAGCAGAATTATCAATCAAAATAGGAGTAGTAAAAATCTTCAAACCGTAGTCGCGAAGATGTTGTTGTATCCACAAAACCTGGGACCAGCAACTCGAAGCTGCAACATACTCAGCTTCAACGGTTGAAGTGGAGACCGTTATCTGCTTCTTACACTGCCAGAAACAAGCCGGTTTCCTAAAAATTGACATCCTGCAGTCGTTGATTTGAAGTTGATCTTGGAACCTCCATAGTCCGAGTCTGAATAAGCAGTAAGTTCTAAGTTATCGTCCTTGGGGTACCACAACCCGATGTCTGGATTTCCCCTCGGAAACTGAAGTATTCGCTTAACCACAGCTAGGTGACTCACTCGGGGACTTGCTTGAAACCTAGCACAAAGACAAACAACAAACATAATGTCGGGGCGAGAAGCCGTTAGATACATTAAAGAACCGATCATGGCACGATAGAGGGTAGGATCAACGGTATCCTCCAATTCATCCGGTGATAAATTGTGACCCACAGGGAGAGGAGTAGAAGGGATTTTTTCGGCAGATATCTTGAATCGGCTCAAGACATCCTTCACAAACTTGGTCTAGTGAATAAAGATTCCTTTTGCAGACTGGTGAACTTGCAACCCTAAAAAGAAATTCATCTCTCCCATCTAGCTCATCTCGAACTTCATTTGCATTGACTTCTCGAACTCCTTACACAACGTGTCGTTTGTAGACCCAAAGACAATGTCGTCGACATAAATCTGAACTAGGAGAAGATCGTCACCAACAGTTTTATGAAATAAAGTGCAGTCGACAGTCCCTCGTTTGAAGCCGTTATCAGTCAGATGGTCGGTGAGCATGCCATACCAAGTTCTCGGGGCTTGATGTAGACCATACAGGGCCTTGTTTAATCGGTAAACTCGGTCTGGATAATCAGGATCTTCAAAGCCAGGAGGCTATAAAACAAACACTTCCTCGTAAAGTTCACCATTGAGAAAAGCACTTTTAACATTCATTTGATAGACCTTGATATTCTTATAAGCAGCATATGCCAGGAATATTCGAATCGACTCTAATCTTACAACTGGAGCATATACTTTTGTGTAATCAACACCCTCTTGCTGTTGAAAACCTTGCACAACTAAACATGCTTTGTTTCTGACAATCACCCCTCGATCGTCTTTCTTACACTTAAATACTTAGTCAGAATAGCTTTCTTTACTCGACCTGGTTTATCAATTAAATCCCAAACACCTAAACGTGCAAATTGTTGTAATTCTTCTTGCATAGCTTCTACCCAAGAAGGATCTTGAAGAGCCATACGAGGCGTTGTTGGCTCAACTTAGGATTGAAAGCAAGTGAATTTAGCAATATTAACAATTTTAGAGGAATGTAAGTCAGCATAAGCACACAATACGTTATTCTCACTTGACAAAGCAACATGATGACGTGTTTGAACTCCCACATCAAGTTCTCCAATGATGTTCTCCTGTGGATGATATCCATGAATCCGAAGAGTGGGATTCTCAGGAACAACAACATTATCATATAAATTAGTGTAATGTTCTCCAAGCTCAGGAATTGAAACATCACTGTCAAACTCAATAACTTGATCATCAACTTGATTCTCATCAGAAGAAGTAGATACATTATCAACCTGATTATCATCACTTGGAACTTCAGTTGGAGCAGAAATTGGTGCTTCAACATCATTAGAACTTGCAAATCTTGGAATTTCCAAATGATCTTCAAAATAAGCACGAACCAGGTCTTCATCAATATTCTAAGTCGATGGAGTAAATTAATTAAATAAGCCATCATAATCAAACATCCAGTCGGGACCTTTCCCTTGAGGAGGAGTGATGTACTTTTGACAATCCACATAATACCATTCCTCAACACAACCAGACGTGAAGTTAAATACCCTTTTCTTTGGAGATGCATATCCCAAGAAATATCCTTTGATATCCTTTTCTTCAAATTTGCCCACATCCTTCTTCAACATTGCACACGGATACCCAAATGGTTCCAAGTACTTTAAGTTAGGCTTTCGATTGTTTAAAAGCTCATAACTTGTTTTCTTGAGTTTCTTAACAGTTAGAACTTGATTAAGCGTATAGCAAGCTGTATTCACCGCCTCATTTCATAATTGGACGAGAAGCTTAGAATCAGCTAGCATAGTTCTTGCAGCTTCAATCAAAGTTTTGTTCTTTCGTTCAGCAACACCATTTTGTTGAGGTACATAAGCTGCACTATATTCTCGATGAATCCCTTTTTGAAGAAAAAAGAAATCCAATACAGTGTTCTTGGATTCAGTACCATTATCACTTAGAATTCTTCTCACCTTGGGTTTGTATAGTGATTCGATCTTAGTGATAAGGTTTTGTACCAAAACGGGCGTTTGATCTTTCAAACTCATAATTAACATCAATGAGTATCTTGAATAATCATCGGTGACAACAACAGTACCAATCCCCAGAAATACTCTCACGATTCACAAGACCAAACAAATCCATATGAAGTCGTTCAAGAGGAGTATCAATGTAATTCAATAACTTAGAGGGATGTGGTTTCTTCTTCTACTTGCCTTTCTTGCATGCAATGCAGTGATCAGATAACTTAAAATTCTTCAACGAGACACCCTCAACTAAGTCATTAGCCATTAAATAAAACATCTTTCGAACATGTATGTGACCCATTCTACGATTCCATAGAATAGAGTCTTTCTTGGTTTCTTTGGAGACAAAACATGTTTCGATAGACGTTGATATTTTATAACTCATATTTAAGACATAAATATCATTTAATCGTGGTGATCGCATGACAACCATGTCCTCGGGAATCACACAACCCGGTTTCAAAATCAGACATTCTTTATCAGTAAAGACTGTAGTGTATTGCTTGTCACAGATTTGCGACACACTCAATAAATTATGATCTACCTTGTCACAGTAATTCACTTTCTCAAAAGTAGTGCCCATTCGAAACATCACCTTCCTGTGTAATCATACCCCCCAGAATTCCCAGCAAATGCCACATAACCCCCTTGAATATTTCTTACATTTGATAAGAGGTTGAGATTTCCAGTAATATGACGAGAACATCCACTATCCATAATCCAATTTTCACCAGAAATGGTCTTAGATGTACCCTACACACAAAAGAAAATGATTAGTTCAAAAAGGCAGCCCAGGCCTCAGTCTTGGGCACCTTTTGGTTTTTTGAGAAATTTTAAACTTAGCAGAATTCAACTGTTGTTCAGCCACTTGTGAATAAGTTACCGGCTTCATAGACTTTCGTCTTATGTAAGCTGCTTGAACCACATTTGAATTTTCATTCTTGCATAACGGTGCAGTTGGAATAAACTTTGATTTTACTTGACCATGTGTCTCATTTGAGAACATTATTTGAGTATCATCATCAAATGATACTGGACGTTTCAGAATCTCTTTTATCAAAGGAACTGGTTTTGATTGTTCCTTCATAAAAGGATGAAGATTTTGAAATTTCTGTTGTCCACAATTCCTCACAACGTGACCTTGTTTACCATAAAGAATGCAACTTCGCATGTCCACATGATCGCTTTGAGGTTTAGCAGTAGTATATGACAAAGAGGGTTGATAACTCACATTTTTGGTAAAACTTTTAGCTAACTCATCAGATGACATAGATTTCTTCTTTAGATAAAAATCCAAATTAGAACTATTAGAAAAACTTTGCAAAGTATCCGTTCCAGTTGATTTTACAAATTGAACTTTCTTAGCTTATTTTAAAACTTGTTTTGCTTTAGTCAACGGATCAGATGTCATTGAAGTTTTAGCTTGAGCATACCGACGTTCAAGTTCTTGAATCTTAGAAGTTTCATTGTGAAACACACTTTCAATCAGTTCCGGTTTAATGATACTAATTGGAATGTCTTTCTCAGTAAACATCGTGTCAATTCCTTTCAACTTGAACACACGACCAGTTGTCGGTTTTGAAATAGTTGGATTGATAAAGTGCATCAAATCCTCATCAGAAACTTTAGGTTTTTCTGGTTTCTTCACCTTAACCGGTTTAAACTTAACAGTAGGTTTTTGTTTCACCTGAGTTGTGTGCGAACCATACACAGCCTCCTCAAATTCATGAGGTTCACACAGTATGTGATTAGAACTTGGGATGTTCTTGTTTTGTGTATAATTTCAGGTTCGAACACATCTTCAATGATGACTTTGTCTACATTTTCAACAAAGACTTTGTTGCTTTGAACATGAGGTTTTTGAATTGTAGAAATCACAGTTTCAACTTGAACACACGACCAGTTGTCGGTTTTGAAACAGTAGGTTTGCCTTTTCAGAAATCACAGATTTTTTGACAATCACATCCTTTTCCTTTCTAGCAAAAGGATTTGGTTTGTAATCATTGTGAAAAGGTGGAGGAATTTTAACAAAACCTATTCCTTTCTTTGAATCTTTTTGCTTACTTGAAACTTCAATTATCTCATTTAGTAAAAATGAAGAGTTTCTGAATTTTCCCAATTTGTTCTTTAACTCCAAAACCTCATTTTCAAGCTCGGTTATTTTGGTTCTATGTTTCAAGATTTCTTGAAACTTTTGATCATTGATCGTCATTTTCACCGATAACTCAGCCATAAGATCATGATTGTTTATAGTTAAAGCCTCAATTTTCTCTCTTGAATTCATTTGAGAAGTTAAGGATTGTCTATAAGTGTCCTTTAATGAAACTATCTCTTTTAACAAATTATCATTTTGAAGTTTTAAAGAATCTATCTTAGGCTTGTTGAGTTCACAATCAGCACATGAAACATTAACAAATAGTTTAGAATTAGAAGCACTAACCTAATTTTGTTTAGCCATGCAAGCCGAAGAGGTTGAGTCACTGATTTTAGCCATACATGCAAAAGTGGTTGGAAGCTTTACACTTGAATCATCAGAATCAGACTCAGTATCAGCATCAGAAGATAGCTCGCTTCCACTAGCATCTTGAAAATTCTCGGTAAATCCAAACATTGCCAGATTTTCTTGATTGTTGTTACACAGCAATCTTTGAGACCAATCATCTCCATCCAGGTTAGATAACAGTGCCTGACTTCCAGAAGATGATGGTTTTGTACCAGAAGATTTTCCCGCATCACTCCCACTTTTACCAGATGAATTCTGATCTTGCTTTCTAGGACCAGTATACTCTTTCTTTGGCTTATCACATTACTTTGCAAAATTCTAAACTCTTGAAAATTGTAGCACTTTACCTTCAACTTATCAAACCCCAATTTCTTGGTCAACGAAGGAAGATCTTTACCCGTTCTCTTCATAAACTTCTTCACTTTCCTGACTATCATAACCATGTTCCACTTTAAGTCAATAAGTTATAGATCATCAGGATCAATTTGATCATAGTCTTCATCGGTTAAATCACTTGTTGCAATCTTGCTAGTAACCAAATTCTCGTATGAAGACATAAAGGCAGACAAAAATGGTAAATTTTGTTCAGTCTCCTTTATGTTTACATTTGTTTGAGATGAGAATTGATTTGTAGGTGATGAATTTCTAGATCCTCCAGATGAACCAGAAACACCAGAAGATCCAGTATTTCCAGCTGTGTAGAAACATGCTCGTGGATCACTATACACTGTCGTTGCATTCTGTGTGAGAAATGCTGTGATAGGAGAAATGGTTGAACTCAATGGCATACTTCCACCATACAAAGCAGGATCTTGACTATCCTTTGAAGACTTTTGACATTTAAGATCGTATTCTCGTGCCTCGATCTTTTTCATAAATTCCGATGCTATCAAATCTTCATTGTTGAAATAATTATTTTCTTTCAGAACCATCAATAAAGTAGAGTAGGAACTCGGTAGTGCACTTTTAATGGTATCAATTTTATCATCTCTGAAGTTTCCAATCTCATCTTATCCATTTCAGCTATCAAATGATTAAACCTTGTTATCAATTCTTCAATAGTTTCACCCTTAAGCAGATTAAAGTTTCTGAATTGAAACTTGAGCATAACCTTTTTGCTTTCAGCGGTGTTTCCCATACTTCTCATACGGATATATTGAAATAAAGAAGCACAAATCTTTATACTCCCTACTTGGAGAAAGATGTTTTCAGGTAAAGCCATAGTTAGAGTTGAATAAGCCTTTGTCTCAATTTCCAAAGCCTTCTTTTCATCAACCGAGTATTGTGAGATAGCCTAAGGTGTAAAACCAATAGTCTCATCCCCAACCATTGGAGCAGTGTAAACCTCAACCAAACAGTACGAACAATCAGGGTGAACTGACCTTAGATGAGCACGGAAACGAGGTTCCCATTTAGCAAAATCGCTAAATTTCATCAACCGTGGACATTTCGAATGGTAACCGATCTCAGTGTCCAGTTGTAACATTTGTTGCATCAACATGTTTTGAGAAGCTAATGCATACATACTCGCCATGTTTGATAAATTTTAAACTCTAAATAATTAAGATTAACGAATGGGAAACAATAATGGTAACGAACTGTGAACAGTAATTAGCGAATCACAATTTAACAAAATAAAGTGTGATCAAGTAACGAATCAGAATTGGTTTAAACGAATCCGATGATTAACGAATTAGACAATCAACGAATCAGTCAATCAACGAATAAGCTAAACGAATCAGATGGTCAACGAATTAGAAGGTCAACAAATCAGTCAAACTAACGAATTTGTTAAACAAATTGTTTAGCAAATTAGAAAGTTTTCTGTAACGAATCACTAAGAGAGACTTAGCGAATTAGATAACGAACCAGCTACAGTTGATTAACGAATCAACTAATAACGAATCAGGTTGTTACAACGGTTTGTAACAAACTTTGACACCGAATGACACGTGGCAACGGTTGTTATAACACAAATTCCAAGATAGACACGTGTCACACGAATCAATTTATACGAATCAGACAGAATAGCGAATTAGTTAAACGAATCAACAAAAACTCATAGCGAATCAATATAATATGTTAACGAAACGAGGTGAATGAGTTAACGAATCAATCCGAATTTAATGAATCAGACTTGAATCTTCATATCTTCAAATCTTCAACTGAAAAATTCCAGAAATCTGGAAATTGAAGAATATGAACCCAGAAACATAAATTTGTAATACAGACTCAATTCTCAACCAAATAGCTCAAGTCAATTATCAAAATACTCGTAAATAGATCACGAGTCTAATCGAATCAGTCTCATAATCCAATTCACCAATAACTATATCCAAATTGACCTAAAACCGATCCCCTGTTCTCGGTCAATTCCAGATCCAACAAAAACAATCCAAACCCAATTCAAACCTTAATTCCAATTAACCACAGCTCACAATTACCTTATCCAATCCAAAACTAATCCAATCCTTCCATAATCAAACCAAATAAACCTTAACTCGATTCAGAACATAAAATTAACACAAAATAACAACTAAACGTCTATTATAACGAATTGGCTATCAAATTCAAGAGCAAAAGAGCACCGAAAGCTCGATACTACTTGTTTGAACCTCAGTTAACCCTTACTAACACAGATCTCATATCTGAGTTGTATATAATTAACTTCTAATATGGATCTAGCTCGTAATTTCCATTGACCTATAGTTAATACGTTATTTGTATATATATATATATATATATGTATTAGTTGTATATATATGAAGATTGAGAGAGAGAGTTGGATAGAGGTTCGTTAATTAATTCTCAAAATTTATATTAATCTATGACCAGTGTTCACTATAAATAGACAACGGACTTAGTTCGTTAACATCCCCTAACGAATTAACGTCCAATTCGTTACATACATTAAAAGGAAAATAATTTAACGAATCACCCCCTGATTCGTTAAACATCCTTAACGAATTAGGAGGGATAAAGCTTTAGATCTAGTTCGCTAAACATCCTTAGCGAACTAGACATTACATTAATGAACTACAAGATAAATTAATTGTTTATTACATTAAACAAAAAGACAAATACGTTAAAGATAAATACAAAGACTCGAGACGCAAAACCGTGCACTAACAGATTCTGGAAAATTCATCCTTTCCAATGTCTCCAACTGGATGATGTTTACTAAGCTGCCACCACCTACCAGGATCCTACAAACAAAACACTTAGCAATGTATAAAGTAATAACCAGACCATCATGATAAGGATCTTGAATGTTATCCCGATCTTCCTCGTTAAAGGAAACATCTTTATAGTCGGAGAAAGTTGTAGCTCTAATTGGTTTTTCTAGTTTTTCAGCTTTAGCTACTCTAGCGTTCGTCCTTGCAACTAAATAAGAGGTTCCAAAAATATCTAAACCGCCGGAGATAAGCTTCACTATCTAGGCAACTGAAGGCGGGGATTCTGCCCTCTTATGAACATTTTCAGGATCCTCATTCCTTTTATTTTTCCTTCCTGGTAATTTTTTCACGTGTCCCTAGCGTAGGAGATAACTGATTTCTTTTTTAAGTGCCATACAATCTTCTGTCATATGACCAAAGTCTTCTTGAAAGGCACAACATTTAGATTTATCCTTCCAAGAATTGTTCCTTTTGTTTTCTTATGGCTATCTCGCCTTGTCATCAAGATCATGCACATCACATTTTATTCCAAATATACCTACAGTAAAATAACAATCATTAATCTTAGGGGTAGTTTTGTCATCCTCATAGTCATTCACAACATTGACCTTGTTGTTATCATTCTTACAGTAGGCCTTGATTTGGTATGATTTTGACGGTGGGGATTCTGACTTCCTGTTTGAATGGTTATAGTTGCTAGTTGCATTGACTCTTTTTGGGATCATCTTGTGTTCTTCCAATCTTTTAAATCCCAATGCCCTATTTCTAGCTTCATCCAGATTCTTGCAAGGATTCATAACGAGGTCTTCATAAAATGAGCAGTCCTTCTTGATCCCATCCTGAAGGCTTGGACCGCTGTTGCAATATCAATGTTAGGGATTTCCAATGCTTCCCTGTTGAATTTGCTTACATAATCCCTAACGGATTCATCGATACTTTGAGTTATCGTGTAAAGATCACTAGTTAACCTCTCAAAGGTTCTGCCGTGAAAAAAAACTAGTTATTAAATAGGTTAATTAAAATTGAAAAAGATTTAATAGAGATAATAGGAACACTCAGGAACCCTTTCAGAGCGCCTACGGTCAACGTAGAACAAAATCCACTACATAAACACGCTTTTTAAGATCTTTGTGGATGGGATTGATCTCCATCCTTTCACGATATTGAGCAACATGTTCTTTGGGATCTGTAGACCTATCATATAACTTCATATTTAGATCCTGGAACCGTTTTGGGATTTTGAGATCACATATGAGAGATGTGTATCTTGATATCTTGCTGGGAGCTGCTTCGGGTATTGGTTGAAATATCTCAGGAATACTAGAGATCAAGTCCCTTAGCTTTTGTAGCTCCTTTTGCACTGCTGAATTTATTATAGTATCCTGTAATGTTTCAGCATTAGTCACAAGAATAGTATTATTATAACAAATGTTACCAGTGTTGGGATTTCCGGTTAAGGATCCTGTAATAGTGCTGAGGTCTCTAATAGTTGTGATCTTCGTGGAAGGAGTTGATCCAGGTATTCCAATTGCTGATTGCATAGGCAAGAAATCATCATAATGATGTCGTGAGGAATCCGAATGTCCAAAATTCAAAGTCTTGGGCTGCAACGGAGTGGTTGATTCTACTACTGGTTTCTTCCCTTGCGACCTCATATCCTGGAATTCCCTTATAAAATAACTGTTGGTCTGCTTTTGTTGTTGCATTTGATCCTTTATCTGAAATAATATGTCGAACATATCATTGTTTGACATAAGGACAAGTTTTGCAGTGAAGGATCCTTATCCTTGAAATCCTTGAATAGAAGCAGGTCCTTTGAATCCTAAGATTGGTATCCCAGAGATAGTCATCCTTTTCTGAAAAGCGGGCGGAGGAGGAAGTTGGTGTGAAATTCCAGAGACAGTAAACGCCATTGGAGACGAAGTAGACTTTGAATGAGAATCCATTTCCAAATTGAACATGAAAGGATTGTGATTATAAATGAATTTTTTTAATGAAAAACACTACTTGCCCGACGGTGGGCACCAAACGGTTTTGGTCAAAAATTATCTAAGAAATTTAGTGATCAAACTTGGTAAGTGAGGTAGTGTGTTCTTCACCATATTTCAAGTATGTGTGTAAAGAAGTAAATGACTCAACGATGTAACGAGGAAAAACCCTTGATCCTTAGAAGGATCTACGGTAAAAAAACCCGGGAGGGGAAAACTATTCGCCTGCCTCATATTTATAAATTAGAAAAACGTATTACAACTCAAGAACTAGTGATGTAAAAGTCTAGAATACTGAGAGTGCTAGTGTATTGTGAGTGTCAGTGTTCAAATAGTATCCTATGTTGTTCATCATAGGCTCGTTATATAGTAAAAATGATTATATAGGCAATAAAATATATTAACTATGTATTCAAGAGTGTCGTTGGGCCAAGTATGCTTTATCTCCACGCCATGTTTGATCAAGTAACGAGCTACTAGTCGTTGGTATCTATTAACAGGCTGTTTTAGATGAAATATACATCACAATCGAAACAAACAGTGTGGATCCCGTCCATTAAAGACTCTTTTAATGCAATCATTAACCTTGGCGGTTACAAGACTTGTTCCAGACGTTTGACTAAATATTTAATGAACTTCTATTTCAATAAAGTTTTCAGTGAGGACTTGCAAAATTATAGCTGTCATGATTGATTTTCTTACTATCACTACAAACTCGTAACCTACAAATTAATGTTGACAAGACGGTTTACGATATAATCAATGTGAAAACCCCTTGATTATTAAAGGCGGAATCAATAATAATCAGGGTGTTGATTTAATAACACGAAGCTAACATAATAACACGCTATAAACTCAAAAGATTTCGATTCATAGTAATCAGTGAAGTTACAAAAATATTATGTCTCCTTAGGAAAGTGTGTAATCAGCCATTGTCATAAATATAACCTAGTATTTCCTTATATAGCCTCACCTAACACATTCTGGAAACCTTAATTATTGTAAAAAAAATTCAAACATATTCAAAAATATTACAAATGTCAAATAGGTCTTCGAGTAAGCTTGTGTCTTTGTCGAGCAGACCTTGTAATCCTTGAGTGTGCTTGAACAGTTCTTTGAGTTATATTTTACTTAGAATATTTTCCTTAGAAAATATTCTTCAAGTAGACTTCAATATTCATGATATAATCAAACTTTGCTCGAGAATATCCTACGAGAAAACTTGTTCTTTTTGATCTCTTCAACCTTTTGTCAGACTTATTCTAGAAAACTTAGTATGCTTGGGTACTGTAGCTTGCTCGGGGTTGAACTTTGCTCATGGAATCCTTGGAATAATTCCATTAACTTCCTGCAAGTGTGGTTGAAATCATCTTCATTGAAACCTTGATCGACCCACTAAATTACTTGGTTTAAGCATTATTAAGCCAAGAGTTTTCTTTGAAACAAACCTTTCTCGATTGAAGAACAGCCTTGCTTGATGAAGTGTAGTTTGCTCGAACCTAACACTTAGAAAAATTCCAGAAGATAACCTTACTCGAAAAAAGATACCTTGCTTGAATAATTTTAAAGCTTGCTCGAAGTGCTTGGCTTGCTCGAATTCCATACTTAGCATATTTCCGTGGAGGTTGAGAAGATTCTAATCTTCCTTTATCATCATTTAGCCCCAACTATCTCCCCCTAGATTGGAACAAACTCAAATGCATCAAAACACCTCTAGATTACATACACTTGTTTCCAAAATACACATCAAACCTTTAAAATAAATAAATTACTTACTCAAAAGAAAGATTACATATTCAAATTATGCCAAAAGGGCATTACATACCAAAATATAATACATCAAAAATACATAATCAACAATCATAGGTAAATAACATATGGATTACCTTTAACCTCAGCTTCTTGAGCTTTTTCTTTCTTCCATCCTTCTATCCAATCTCATAGCTGCAGCCTTCTATTGGAATATTGATATATCCTTGTGGAATGGATGATCCTCAGGGACGTTCCATCGCATTATATATTTCAATTCATCCACATGAAGATATTCCAAGTCAGAATCATCTTCGATAATACCCAAAGCAAGAATTTTTGAGTTTCTTAGGATGTAGCTATCAGTCCTCTATGAACTGATTCTTGCTATTCTTCCATTCCTCTGCACCTCTGAGTTTGGTCTGCTCGTTTTTCTCTTCATGTTTATACACTCCTTCATGTTGACATAGGGATTAATAAGCTTTTTGATCTTGTCAAAAGAGATTCCTACCATTATGGTTTCACTCAACCTTTTTTGTCTCTTTTTCTTCTCAGCCTCTGTGTATTTCATCTTCCTCTTCTTTTTAGCAAAGGAAAGCCTGCCCTTTCTTGACCTTTTAAATATTTGGACATGTCATTCCTTTGTGAACCAGCAAACCTGTCCCTTTGCTGATAATCATAAAGATGCAGGTCTGCTAGTTCTGTTAATTATTCGCTGTTGAATTCTCTAAAGACAACTCTGGATATTATTGTCTTTAACACACCACTTTTCATAATAACCTTCAAAGTCTTGGTATTTGAATCAAAATAAATATTCTTTGGTAGGTCCACATTGGATGGTGGACGTTGGTCTCTTTGTAGACTTGACCTTGTGGTGGGAATCGGAACCCTTGAAGTTGAATCCCTTGAACAAAATTGTTTTTTTGCTTGAGGTTTTCTAACATGCCCCTTGAATTCAAAAATTTTGATGATATCATCCTTGCCCATCATCATCATGGACAAATAATCAACTCCTTCCTTGGACAAGATTTGTATCATATCAATAGTCTCTCTGTCCATTTTCTCTTTTGAGGGTGACACATGCCTTTTGGGAATAGATTTAGGAGGAATGGGTTGTTTTGTCATGGATTTATTTCTTTCAATATCTTCACTTACTTCATTGAACAACACCGGCTCATGTTCAAATAGCTCTTTCAGTTTTGACCTTCCCAAATTATCAAAAACTCCAACAGGCGTCCTCTTCTTCAACATATCGGCCTTAATATATCTATCTTTTCTTCATCTTCCAATGGCTTCACATTTTTACTCTCTTTCAGTGTCAGTTGGTTTCGTATCAATTTGTGGAATAGAGGAGGAAGATGCTATTGCTTCTTCATTGATCTTTGAATTCTCATCTCCTCCTTATATTTTTCCAACTCTAATTCATATAGTTCTTTTCTTTGAGTACTAGTCAGCTTGCTCACTTCTTCATTTACACCTCTTGCATCCATCAGCTATCAAGTAACTGCTCTTGTTATTTGGTTAAAGCAGTTTTCTTTTCTTTAGCAATATTTTCCCTTGCCTTCTCTACTAACCTCTTTCTTTCTTTATCTTCCTTCTCCTTTTCTTTGTTCTCTCTTATTTCTCCTTGTATTTTGTGTTTAGCAGTAATAATTTCTTCATTGTATACTCTTTTTGATAGTAAATTGTACTTGGCTTCAACTTGCTTTTTGTTCATCAGTTCAACTTATTCACAATCAAAACCATTTTCAATTAAATATTCAGCTTTTAATCCAAACTTTCTCATCACTTTTGCCTTTTCAAACTCCTCCTTAATTTTCAATTTAATCCTTCTTTTCTCATTTTCATCCTCCTTTGGCTTCAATGCTTTACTTAGATTTATAATTTCCTAAAATGTCAACTTATTTAATTGCTCATCAGAATATTTACATTGTTTTAAGTAAAACAAATGCAAATTTAATATCCTTATTTTATCTTCTCTTATTTCATCTCCTCTTCTCTCTTTTTACCCCAACAAATGATCAAGATCTTCATCAGAAAGATTCTTGATAACTTCATCGTCCATTTCATGTATTAATAAACCAACAATCCTTGGATCCTGTCTTCTTACTTCTTCCAATCTTGCTTCAATATGTTCATCAATAAAAACAATTTGAGGTGAACCATGTTCAACTTCTTCTTCTTTGTGTCCCTCTCCTTATTCATCCTCCTCAAGATCAGATAGATTCTCTAATGCCCCAATTTGAGGTTCAATGAGATCCATATTGTCATTATGCTCATATTCTTCAGGTTTCACCATTTGCAAAGGTATTGCATGAATGGGTTCTTCTATTGTTTTCTCCCTTTCTTTATCCACATTCACCTTCTCCTTTTGCACCTTCTTCTTCTTGAAGTTTCTTAAAAATTTGGAATGATTGTCCATATCTTTTCTGTTTTCTTGCATACTTGACCAACACAACAGGCTATTCTCTCTTTTCAGATCCTATGGTTTTCAACATATTAGCAATCATCTTATCAGATGATGCTTTGGCCATTTCATCTTTTATTTTCTTGTCATCATAATCAGCCACAAACTGTCTATCAAGGTTTTCTTTAATTATTGGTTCAACAATTTGTGTTGCTTCGACCTTCTCTTCTAAAATCATCTCTTTTTCAGCTTGAAACTTCTCAACAACTATAACAAGAGACCTTTCAGCATCTTCATCTTACTTTGACTTCAAAAGTTCCTCAAGAACCTCTTGTTTAAGCTCTTCTTCATCAATTCTTAATTTCTTTTGTATTTCAAATTGTTCAAGAAGGAACCTTTGTTCATCAATTTCTTTCTCAAATAGCATAAAGTTTAAGTACTCCCTTTCAAACATATCCTTCAATAGTTGATCATGCAACACTTTGGCCTTCACAAAGAGTCATATTTTAACAAAATGTGGTCATTTGAATCAATGGTTTTCTTCTTCAAGAGTTGCAGTTGGCTCTCATCCTCAGCCACTACCTTGCCTTTCACCTTTCTCCTCTCTTCATATTCATCAATAGGTTTAGATGAGCCAACCTCTTTTATTGTAGAAGGTGGCATTTATTCTATTTCTCTGAATAAATCCACCAAGTCTTCATCGACTACCTCTTTCTCAGCCACAATCAAGGAATCAATCCCTTCAAAATCACCATACAAAATATCAAGGTCTGAATCATTTTCAATCATTGTATCGTCTCCATATCTTCCACAGACTCCTCAACTATATTCTTCTCAACATTTTCCACATTCTCATGAACACTGATACTATCATCAATTTACCTCACTTCCTCCACAACTTTATTAACAACCTCATTTTCCCACTCAATTCCCTCCTCCTCATCCTCTTCAATTTCATCATACAATAAACCAATTATGTTTAATGAGTTTTCACAACAAGAACATTCTCCCCCTGTTTTGGTGCATCTGAGGTCTTCTCAACCTCATATTTCAGGGTTTGAATTTTTGTAAGGGCATCATTTAACAATTTTTCCAACTTAGTGTTCTTACCCTCAGTTCAAAATTTCAACTAACAGTTCAAAATTTCTTGCTAAAATGTTTATTCTTGGAGACGGGGATGGGGAAATTTCAAAGTTAAATGGTTCAGGTTTAGATGGTTTTTGCACGTCACACATTCACGAGTCAACGCCCTGCTTGCGGTGCGCACATATAATGTATATATGTGTGAACCCTTGGGTGGGAAAAAGTAAAATTGCACTAATTTTGACGTTATTTTACTAATCACGTGAAAATAACGTTAAAAGTGGCGGAAGGTTAATCAGACATCATGTGGTGGCGTTGATAGCCGAAAGACAAGGGCACATGCACCAATCAGCCGGTGTCCCGATGATTGAGTGTTATGTGTCTTATGTCCAAGGCTTGATTCAAAACTACTATCGAGCCGGGGGTCTCACCGGAAGCAGCCTCTCTATCCTTATGGGATAGAGGTAAGGCTGTCTACATCTTACCCTCCTCAGACCCTACCATAGCATTGCTATTGGTGGGATATACTGAGTACGATGATGATGATGATGACATTCACAAGTCAATGAGAAATGCCGCTTTCGACAAAGGTTCATCAAGTATGGAAGAACAAGATTTGTATGTTTATAACCAATTGTTTGATAAATCGAGTCAAATGCAACGTGGTAACACTAGTAGTAGCGAACTAGTCGGTATGGTGGGTTGAACTTTCTACGATCGATGAATTCACAAGAATTTAAAAACTTTGATTTGTTGGATTGGTGGAAAAGTAAGGAAGATCAAAATTCGATCTTAGCCACCATGGCCCGAGATTTACTAACAGTCCAAGCTTCCACAGTTGCTTCGGAAAGTGATTTTTCTATAAGTGGTAGGGTGATTTCGATAAGGAGAACTCGACTAACAACAAAGGCGGTTGAGATGTCGATTTTCTTGAAAGATTACTTGGATGCGGCGGAGAGATGTCAACATATACGCTCACTCGAGGGATAATTAGATTACTAAGCCGAAGTGTACGAGTACGAGGTTGAAGCCGGATTGACTACCCCAATGATCGAAGACGAAGCCGAACTAGATGAACTCCTACACGATAGTTCTAGTTCGGGTTCTGGCATGGAAGATTAAACGCGGCTCATCAAGACATATATTAGTCCCATTAAAAAATATATATACTAGTGGGTGTTCGTATTTAACCAGTTATGTATGTAACCGTTTGTTCCAAGACTTAATCGTATGATGTTTTCACTTTTTACACTTTCATTGTTATGTTTTTATAAAAAAAACTGCATTTTCTTAAAAATATACAGCAAAAATGTAGCTTTTTATACCGCAAAACAGCAAAAATGCAGCTTAAAAAAAACAGCAAAAACAACAAAAAAAAAAAAAAAAAAAAAACTGCATTTCACTTCTGATCGGTTTTTAAACTAATCAGCAGACCAATTTTTTTACCAGTTTCTGCAGACCGGATTTTTAACTAGTTTTAAATAATCGGTTTTTAATAACCGGTTTTTTTAAAACCAGTTCTAACCTGTTAGTATCGGTTATGGTTATTTCAATTCTGAAACCGGTTTAAACTGGTCACGGTTAAAAAAAAACCATTTTTTTAACAAAAAAACCGAACCGGTTAAAAACCGAAACCGGTTTTCAAAAAAACTGATTTGTACACCTCTAGGTACATGGTCCTTCTTTTTAAATGTGGATTTTACAGAATTACCCTTTGATGTACCCAATTTGTTGGTCCCACTTGAAGATTCTAGAGATCTCTCCTTGGAAGTCCCAACTTCTTTTGTCCCATCCTCTTACTTTCACACCTAACATGGTTTGGGTCCACACCTAAACAAATCACCCTATATCCACGGTTATCATTTAGCTTAACATGTAATTGCCTTCTTAAGTCAATTGGATGTTGTTTGACCAACCACTTTATGAAATATATATCATCAAAATTTTGGCCAATGTAAAAGGGAGAATTCACATCTTGTGTACCTCTATTCTTCTTCTTACTTATCCTAAGAGCTTGTTCCAATGGTGTCTCATCACCACTAATACTATCAAACTCATCTATATCAATCTCACATAAATCTTCATCTCCATTATCTTCTTCACCCTCATCACTTATGTCAAAGTCCATGGAAGCCATAAATTCATCCATATCTACATTTACATCATCATCTAAGTAATCTTCATCTATTATGTAATCAGAATCTTCACTCTAATCATCCCCCCTTATCACCCCCATAAGCTGACCCCTGAAAAGCCTTCTCACTACCATCATCTTACCTCTCATCACTCCAATCATCATCCCCCTTATCACCCCCATTATCTGACCCCTATAGCCATCCTATCCTATCCACATTCAAATACAAGCATCACTACTAAATTGATAATCATCCTATCCACATTCAAATATTCAACAGATTTCTTAACATTCAGTTTTTTCCTAAGATGTGTTTTGAAATGTTCAACAAATACGTCAATAATTCTAGTATATTAAATATGTTTATGCATTTCAATCACATCCTTATCATTACCTAATGGTCTTAAACCAATATGTCTACTATATGGACCATATAATGGTATGCTACTACAACTTCTGAATAACCTAGTTCTTTAAAATAATCACGGAAAAAACTGAGTATGCACCTTATCGATAAAGTCAACATGATTCAAATTGTATCTTCTGCCTCATGGACCATTGTTAAACTTGCCACCATGGTGAATATCTAGTGTGAACTGGTATGGTTATATGCTGCAATATAAAGTATAAACACATGTTAGGAACAACAAGAAGATTAAAAAAGGAGATGGTTAACCAACAATTTGATTTAACTAACCATATTCAACAGCGGGTTCGAAGTTTGAAGATTCCCGACGAACAACCTACAATTCAGCCGTATGCTGGGGAATCGATGATAATATTGATAAATTTGTTGATCGATTGATGAGAATTTTGAGATTTTATGAGCAATGGAGGAACGATCGATGAGAATTTTGAGATTTTGTGTTTTGAGAATTAGGGCTAATTGTATGTTTTTATTATGGTTCAAGAATATAAAAAAAGAGAGAGAAAAATAAAGAGTAAAACAAATAATAATGAAGTTGCATAAATATCTCGGACTTAACGGATGAAAATTGGTGGGGTTTAAAAAAATACTAAAAATGCAAGTTTTTTAAAAGTAAGGTAGCCATTTGCACAAATTCAAATTAGTTATTAAAGTTGACAACCCACAAGTAGTAACTCTAAGTCTTAAATATAACAACTGGTTCATAGTTAAGGGATGAATTCGGTAAATAATATATCCTTTAACAGATAAATCGGTGGCATTATTAACGCCACGAAGAAAAATACAGAAACACAGCAGCAGAAGAATATCATCATCTCGTTGAATTGAATCTAAATTATTACTCTTGAAGATTGACGAATCAGTCAGTAGAAGGTTATGGATTGTTGTATATGGAATTCAAGAACAGGAGGAAGATTGAAGAAGAATTAGCATGAAACCATTCGCAATCTCAAACTCAATTTTTGCATTTAATTGTGGCTGCTCGTCTTCCAAGATTTTTGCCCACAAGAACAAGAATAATAATAATAATAATTCCCAATCTACTAAGGTTAACTTCATTTCCCACTTTTTTTAAAATCTCTTTAATGGGTTTTATTGTTTTATTTGCTTGGTGCTTATTCTTGTTATCAAAATTTAAATTTGATTCTGAAAGATTGAGAGAATTTGGGTTTTCTTCATACAGTAAAAAAATATATATATATATATATATATATATATATATATATATATATATATATATATATATATTTGTTAGGATCATTGGCCGATTAGTCACTGGTCCCCATTGGCCGACTAGCAACTGCTACAACACTTACACGTGAAAATATGATGACACTTTTTTAGTCTGCTCACATTATTTCTGGCACGCACAAAATCACACGAGTTATTCGAAAATTCGAGAGATTGAGAGCTTAGAGAGTTGTGATCTGAGATGCAAATTGAATGAAGTCCGAACACTTAAAAATTGTGGCTTAGCATTCAACTTTTTATTATTTTTTTACAGTGAAACCGCCAATGTGTTTTATTTGTTTCAATCATAGTTATCAAAAGCGATAGTTTTTGCCGCCTAGTCGCATTTTCAGCCGAGCCGATGGTAAACCGACTCTTACTGATCGAGGCGTTTTTCTAGGAGAAACATCTGTTTATTGATTTTTTTTATTACTTTTGATTTCTTTGGATTGATCATTAACCGACTGATGATAATTACCTAAAAAAACCGATTTAATTAATTTAGTCTAATCTCTGTATATAATTATCCATTATTCTAGTTTTTGCTTGTTTATCTGATTCTGTTATTGTTTATTTACTATTTACAATATGTTTCCTATATTATGGTTTTGCTTTGTTTTACTGATTTTAATTTGCAAGATGATATAAAATAATTTGCTTTGTTTTACTGATTTTAATTTCAATTAGCAATGGGTATAAAGTAATTTTTGCTTTAGATATTTTGGGGTTTTGCACTTTTGGTATTGGTTAATGTTTGGTATTTAACTATGCTATTCAAGTTTTGGGGGTTTTAAACTTTTGGTACAGGCTAATGTTTGGCAATTGAACTATTTAAGTTTTAGGTTATATAATAGATCTTAAAATCTTTTTCTAATGTTTGCTTTTTTTAAAAAAAAAAATCGGGCGCTTTTATCCTGGGCGCTAGGCGAAGAATGGGCTATAAACTCTTCCATATCCGATGCGGTTCTATTTCTTTTTGTTTCTTGGATTTAACTGATCTTTGGAAAAAGATGGATGATGTAGTAGGAATGGCTACATTATGAAAATTAAAACAATAGAAGATTAGTTAGGGCTTGTTGAAAAGGCTAGTAATTTTTTTTGTTAGGATCTTGACACGTGAAACATGATGACATATTTATGTAGGGAAAATTCCCAAAATGTCCCTTTAGTGATGAGAGATTCCAGAAATGTTCCTAAAAAATCGTAATTCCTCAAATGTCCCCTCTCAAACTCATCTTCACGCTTAGTTTCGAACTCGATATGGGGTCAAAAGGCTAAACTAAACGGGTCAATGCATTTAATGAGGAAGAAGGGTAGATGGAAGATGAAGAGCTAAGGTTTAAAGAATTAATGCAGTAGTCATCAGGAAATTAAGTTTATATATATGCCCTTGTTCGGGTTTACAAGATATCCATGTTTGGGTATTAAAAATATTAGGGTTTGTTAACCTTGTATTTGGAGAATTGCCATCTCGAATCGGCTAATCGTAGACTAGCCCATCTCAAATCGGGCCTACTATCCTTGTTCTTGTTCATTAATAATATTTCAAATACATCCTTGTTCTTAATGATTATCAAAATTGAATTCTGTTTCTTAGTTATGATTGTTTACTCTTTAGAATTCATATTTAAGTCATGTGACAACTTTATTTATAATTGATAAGTAAATATTATAAATGAAGTCAATTTAAACCACCATAGTCTTTTAACATAGAGAATGGCTCTAAAAGATGTACATGCTAACTAGGTTTCAATTAGGAAATTGGTTTCGACTTTCAATGTTAATTCACGAAAGCCTATGTAGTTTCTTATAGTTTTATATAATTTTTTCAATGTATAAGATCTATCTCCTCACACAAGATACAAGAGTACCAAAGAAACTATTTTATAATCCATACGTATTATAACACGTTATTTACATCGGCAATTGATATGTCCTAGCTATTGTTACATCCCTAAATAATTAACACTATATGGCGTTTTCAGAGTGTTTATTTTTATCTCAATTCTTTGTAATGTTAAACATTGTGATATTTTTGATACTTTGATGTCCAACTTATGATATTTTTTTTGGTTGTTGATCCTCAATTTATTTTGTGAATGTTACCGAATGTACATGTAAAATATAAGAATATTCAAATTTTGTTATGTGTCATGTACTCATGTGTCAGTTACAAGTTTTTCTTCATTTAAAAACTTTCTTTTTACAGGGTTCAGAGCCTCCTCCCGCCAGAATTACATCAAATGTCAAGCAAAATTTGCAATTCTTGAAGTTATGGAAGGTGAATTAGTATGCTTTTTATCAAAAAAATTTTTTCTAAGAATTAAGCATGAACATTTTGTTAAAAGGGTTACAAAACTTATTTTTTGTTCTTTATCTATAAGTTGCAAATCGTGTTTTTAACTTAATTAAGTACAAAAACATCCATGAAGTTCATTTGTTGCCACACTTTTCATACTCTTTACTAACATAAATTTTTGTTTGCTAAATCCTGTCATTTGCAACACACATGAGGGTATTTTGGTCATTTAACAGGCAAATCTAACGACCGTTTGTAGAAATGACGAAAAGTGTGATAGCATATCAGCTTCACGGGTGTCTTTTGTTCTTATAGAAGTTAGAAGGACATGATCTGCAAATTACTTCATACATAAAGAACGAAAACTGTAATTTATCCTTCTTAAAAGTGAGGCGCCACTATTTTGACTCATTTATTTATGAATGGGGTTGACAGCCCGACAGGTTGTTTATAGCTTTTCTCAATCGTTTTATGTTATGAAGTTAAACTATTATTATTGTTATTATTATTATTATTATTGTTATTATTATTATATTTGTATTTTATTACAGGAGTATCAAAAGCGAAAATCTGGAACACCTAAACCTGCAACTAGTTACCGTAGGAAAAAAGTGGAAAAGGATGACCTTCCCGATGACGATACCGAGCTTTATCGTGACCCTACTTTGACGCTTTATTAGTAAATTTCTTTCCCATTTTTTTACTTTTTAAAATGGTTGCAATTTCTTTCAATTAACTTAAGTAATCATTTTATAAAGCATCAAGAATTTCTGAAATTACTGAACAGTACAAATCAGGGTATAGATACTGCAGTCCCCGTGTTGCTAGTTGATGGTTATAATGTTTGTGGCTATTGGCCGAAGCTCAAAAAACATTTTATGAACGGAAGACTTGATCTTGCTCGCCAAAAGCTTGTTGATGAACTTATAACCTTTGGAATGCTAAGAGGTTTGTGTTATGTTTGGAGCTTTATAGGTAACATGAATCGTATTTTAGCATGACGAACTGAGACAAATTTTTCATATATATGTGAAATATTTGACCTATATTCAATATAATAACAATTGTGTAAAGTGGAAATCTTTTGTGCTGCATTTGTAACCAAATTTGATTAAAATTCCATATTTCAGGTATTTTGTGTTGACTTTAAAAGTCAAACTCTGTTTTATTAGATTAGAAAGTAGATTACTACAACTCTGTGCTAGGTTGTTAGCTATTTCTAGCATTCTCAATAGGCTATGTTACATAATTTCGCATTTGTTCTTTTAATAACAATTACCAACTTGGTGAACCACCCCACCCAATGAAATTTTTACACCGGTTTATTTTTTTAACAAGGTTTCAATTTCACCTCTTATGTATATAATACTATGCGTCTTTAATCCATGTAAATTTTATCAATATGTTTTTCTCTAGTAACTTGCGTTCATTAACTTTTAGAAAAAAAATATAATACACACTGTTGTTTAATTTGAGTTTGTCAACATTTCGATATAAATTTGATTGAAAACAGAGTTATAAAACTTGGGATTCACCTTTATTACCGAGTTCCTGTACCGTAACGTTACGAACCGAACAACATCGGTATCAATATTCATTTTTATGGTTTTCGGTTTCAATACTAGTGAGTTTCTTTTTTTATATTTAACGTTTATGTTTACTAAATATTCTTTTTTTGGTAATTTTTTTTAAAATTGTTGGTATATTTGTTATAATTATTATTACTTATTGTTATTATCATTATTAAAACTGCAATTGCTAATATAATTGTTATTATTCTGTTGATTATTATTACTATTATTATTTCTATAGTGAAAGGTAAGACTGGTTTTCCATGACAAATTCAGTTTTACCTTTTGGTTACACATGGGTGCTATTCCGTGGCAACGCGCTGGCGAAATTACTAGTTAATTATTAATATTGAATTAAGGATAAAAAAAAAATGATACCTAAAGTCGTGTAATGTGTTCTCAAATCCTTGCAATGTTTTAACATGTTTTAGTGTAGAATATATTACCCTATTATTTAACAAGTATATAATTGTAATCCTATGTAACACATTATTTGTTTACTGTAAATTGTTTCTATTTGGAAATTATTCAGAGGTGAAAGTGGTAGTTGTTTTTGATGCTATGATGTCTGGTCTTCCGATGCACAAAGAAAATTTTGCTGGGTATTATTCATTTTTCATAAACTAATATAATATTAACTATTTCTTGCTACCTTTTTATAGATATTTTAATAGTCTTGTTGAATATTGCAGTGTTGATATCATATATTCAACTGAAACATGTGCTGATGCCTGGATAGAGAAAGAAGTAAGCAGTACCACATTTAATTACCGATTTACCCTCTCTAAACCTAATTGTGTAATTAATGCAATACTGAATTTTTGGTAGGTTGCAGCCTTGAGGGAGGACGGGTGCCCGAGGGTATGGGTTGTTACATCTGATCGTTGTCAACAACACGCAGCACATGGAGCAGTAAGTCATAAATACTTTTGACTAATAATATCTATTTTGTGAAGTTAATCTTATCTTTACTATTTAACGTGCTAAAAATATATTTTATTCTTTTATTATTATTATTATTATTATTATTATTATTATTATTATTATTATTATTATTATTATTATTATTATTATACCAAGATAGTTCTTCGGATTACTTGGGTTGATTTGTGATCATTATAGTTTTAAATATAGGGAGCTTTTGTTTGGAGTGCAAAGGCGTTGGTTTCAGAGGTACAACACAATGCTGTTTTCTCTCTGTATTAGTTATCTTGTTTTTCAATTTTTAGGTAAACTTATTTAAAAATATTAGTGTGCTTAATTTGTCAAGAGACTAAAAGAGTGCATTTAAATGATGGTAATAATAAGAGAAGACTTTACAAATTTATATGATAGTTTGGATTCTATGGTCGTTTTTCCCTTTAAAAGATTAAAAAAAAAATTGACTTCAAGTTTGTCTTTGAGATTTTGTCTTTTGTTCTTATGTTATGTTATCTTATTCATCGCGGACAATCTGTTAGGGTTTCTACATTGTACTTTTCACTTCGAGCATTCATAGTTTAATCTCTATAACTCCCTGTGAGTAGATATAATAAGGAGAAGAAATTATAAAATATGTGTTCCGAGTATGAAAGAGATAGAGATGGAGAACGGGATTCTACTGTAAATGCTCTCTTACAGTCAAAATGCTTATTGTCCAATTTACACAATGTGGCTCCCGAAATGTTACACGAGTCATGGTTTGTAGTCTTTTAACTTGTACTTGATACAAAATAGGCAACATGGAAAATCTATACAAGCACAATCTCTCCATCTAGCGACAGTTACAAAATGAGTCACATGTATTTGTTGTGTTATCCCCTTCTGTCCTTTGGTTTCTGTAGTTGTAGTTTTTCTTTGATTGTATCTTTTATCATTAGCGATACAATGTGATTAAGCTTCCCGGTATACACTTTTTTATAACATCTTGCTGTTTAACATCTTTTGTGCGTTTCAGATTAAGACTTCACAAAAAGAGATCGAAAGAATGCTTGAAGAACACAAGTGAGTGTTCAATCAACTTATGTGTTCATTGAAAGAAACCATAAAAATCTTGAAACTAAGAAAGTGAAATAATTTGGTGTGCTTTTATAACATTGATTATGGTATTCTGGTAGAAAATATGCAGAAACTTTAATAAATGATAAAAATGGATTTAATAAGAATCTGAACTTGTTTTCCAGGTCAACCTCAGTACAAGGTAAACTGTTGAAACACAATCTTGATTCTGAGGTAGTGGATGCACTCAAGGATCTAAGAAACAAGCTCTCTGAACGCGGTTGAGGTGATTATTTTGTAACAAGTGCGCGCGAATACTATTTAAATTTATGTCAGTAATAGTTTTGCTTTCGGTCAGCCTCATCAGCTACTGCAGTGAAATTTGGAGTATTATAATGTTATTGAATGTAATTGTGTTAAAACCAATAATTCTAATAGTTGGCCAACAAAGGAGATAAAGTTCTACGATTTAAAAAACTCTGGTTTTTATAAACCAAATCAAGAAAGCACTTTTGGTTTTAAAACTACTACATAAAATAAAGCGAATTTAGGGGGAAAAAACACACACACAATGAGTAATGAAAACAATTATTAAAAATTAATAAAAGGATACTTGCCAAGAAAATTTACTTCCTCTCCTAGGTACTTATATAACAGTAAATTTTTAATTGCCGTTGCTAATGTTGACTTCTGGTTAAGTCGAGATTTGTTTTTACTATGTTATAATGTGATAGGTAAAGAACCGATTAACAGAGAAACTAGAAAGAGAGGCTAGGGTTTATCTCCAAAACATAATCATTCATTTCATAATACGTAACTTAAATAGAATTCAACTTACAATAGCAATTCAAACAAACAAATAAAAACATAAATGGTCCTTGAACTTAATAACAAAATAAATAACGTAACAATACTCCCTCCTTAGCCGTCTTTTTTCCCTCAAAAAGTAATTCAAGGAACCTTGTCTTCATCATCTTCAACAAACCCCTTTGGTGTTTGATCTTCATCGTCTATCACTTGAAGTATATAGAGTTGTCTCTTTGTACACTTGTGGCCCGGAACGAACTTTTCGGTACACCAGAAACATTCACCTTTTGCCCTTTTCAGCTCAAGTTCATCGCTCGTCAAACGTCTTGAGCTAAGCGCTCCCGGTTTGGAAGTCGGTTGCACGTTTGTTGGACTTGGTAGTAAGGGTAGTTTTGAAGCATTAAACGGAGGGGTAATTTTGGTATCTTCACGTTGTGAATCGTCCTCTACGCCTTTAAGTCGATTCATCAAGCTCTTGTTGTTGATAGTTTGAAGCCTTGCTAACCCATATGCCTCATGTAACGTTTGAGGCTTGAACGTCTTTACCGGTCCTTTTATTCCTAATTTCAATCCTTTCACATTAGGCTAACGGCATATGGTTCACTAATGGTAACCTTATTAAGCAAACGATCAAAACCTGAATTATATTCTCGTAGGCCATCGATATCATCAGCAATTTGTACAAGAGATGTTATTTCTTCCATTGCATCTTCAAACATGGCGTTAGAGAAACGAGCCGAAATAGCCAAAACATAGTCTTCCCATGGTAGTTTAGCCATGGTAAGCCCTCGTGTTTTCATATAAGATTGATGCCATTCAATCGCATCTCCCTCAAGGTGTATATTCGCGTGCCTTAGTTTGAGATTTGCCAGTGTCTCGTCGATGGTGAAGAAGTGTTCACAGCGGTAAATCCAACCTTCAACATCTACCTCCGAAAACTTTGGAAACTCTACTTTTCCAACCCGCAAAGGCCGAATACCCACCCGTGAATCAGCATCACTAAACAGCCCCTTACCAGACCCGCCACCGCCGCTAAAACTGCTGCAGCCGCCACTGCTGAAACTGCCGCCACTTGAATGCTCCTTGAATGCTTGTAGGATCTCTTCTTGTTGTTTAAGATATTGCTCTTGTTGTTTCATCAGTTCAGCTAGGGTTTCTTGCAGATCTGAGATGGCCTTGCCATGGTCCTTGAGAGTGTTGTCAACTTCTTGATTCTTGGTGTTCGTCATGGTGATATGGGATATGTCGAGAGGATCGACTGGAATGCTCTGATACCTTTGATAGGTAAAGAACCGATTAACAGAGAAACTAGAAAGAGAGGCTAGGGTTTATCTCCAAAACATAATCATTCATTCCATAATACGTAACTTAAATAGAATTCAACTTACAATAGCAACCCAAACAAACAAATAAAAATATAAATGGTGCTTGAACTTAACAACAAAATAAATAACGTAACATAATGATCTTAAATAATTAAATAACTCTAAATTATTTCAGTAGTACGTTTATTTAAACTTACTAAACCATTGAAATTTTTTTATTAATAATCACAAAATATAAAATATATTATTTCATATTTATCGTTTGTTATTTACCATTGTTAAATCTTAATTACTTTTTAAGAGTCAAGTTATTCTATAAAGGAGGGAAAAATAAGAAGAATTAGAAAAATTTCTAGCCACACAAAAAAATTTGAAAAAAAATTAATAAAAAAATTATAACTCAAAATTTAATAAAAAAACGTAAAAAGTAAAACAAAAAATGTTTCTACCGTCTTTCTCATTCTCTTTATAAAAAACACAGTGGTGAGTGAAAAAGTCGTGTCTTGTTTATTATTGTATTTTGGGTTTGTTTTCGTAATTGATTGTGTCTTTTTCCCTTGACATTGTGTCATTTTTTCTTTTGTATTGAGTTATATTACTTAACATTGTGCTATATTTTGTTCGGTATTGTGTTATAGTTTGCGATATATTGTGTCTTTTTTAGTTATAATTGTGTTTTTTGTTCATTTGCGTCATTGTGTCTTTTCGTCATTTTTTTTTTATTTTTTCGTCATTTTTTTGTTAATTTTTTGGAATGGGAATGATGATGGAAACATTTTTTTTAAATTTTTTTCATTTTTATTTATATTTTGAGTTATGATTTTTTTTTTTATTTTTTATTTAACTTATTTTAAGGGGTTTTTTATATGGTTAAAAATCCTTCTCATACTTCTCATTTTCGTCCTCTATGTATTTTAACTTTACCCTACTTTTTAATATTCAACATACAAATTTTTATAGAAACTATTTTTTAAGATAAAATGGATTAGATTAATAAATGGATTTATTCAAGTTATTCAAGTCACCACCATTCCGTCGCTGCAACCTGCTCCCTTGGCCACACCACCGCTCCCGTCAGTCACCACACCACCTCCCTTCGCCGTCCCCGTAGCTCCACTCCACCTCCCTGTCGCCGTCGTCATGTAGTCGTGGCCGTATCTTCTAATCATTCACACAACTTAGAACTATGTTCTTTTTAATTCTTGTATAAAACACATGTGGTTAGGGGTTTAAATCTAGATGAGGATGAGGTTTGGTTTGAATTGAATGTGGTTCGTTTTTGGGTTTGGTAGTGGGAAGTTTTCCTGTGGACGACGACGGCGGAGGAGGATGCGAATCCTGAGGTTGTGAGATGATGATGATGATGATGATGATCTTTGTTATTATTATTATTATTATTATTATTATTATTATTATCATTATTATTTATCTAATTACTAAAGTGCCCTTGAACCAAACGGTCAACTTAAAAACATGGGTCAATATGCGCAACTATTGGTCATGTTAGCATTATAAAAAACATATGGTACAAAACCCGAAATTTAGTTTTAGGGGTTAACGGTGCCTCCGCCGATATTACACAGGGAGGCTAATCATAGTTTTCTCATCTATAATATATATACATGAAACCTTTAAAACCTCTCTGGTTGCTTCCAAAATTTTCTCAAGCCATCAGATTGCATTGTTTGTAAATGGAGGTTTATCATGCATTTGACCCGAATTCACGGTTATAACATCTCATTAAATTAAAAATTAATCTCACCAAATTATTGATGTGAAAATCCTATAAAATAGGTGATGCGTGCGTGCGGTGTTGGTAAAATGTAACGGGATTAGATATTTAGCTTTTTGCAGAAAATGGTGTTTTAAATTTATAAAAGTGATTTCTACAAAAACTAAACAACATAAAATAGGCAAGTGTACCCATCATATATGTAGGATAGTATTGGTAAGAACCAAGTATCGATCCGTGGACACAAATGTTTCTAATAATGAATCGTCGTTTTACTTTAATCGGAGGTTTTAATCATATTGGGGTTGATTTTTGAAATTTTTATAAAATATAAATACTTATATATAATACATAGGTGACCGAGACGAGAGATTCTAAACAAGTAGTTCAATTACATGAAGATTACCATCTAAGATCAAGAATCCACTCCATTGTTCCTTGATGATTATTAAACAAACATGTGATAAACTTGCGGTAAGAATATATGATAGAATAGCCCCTCATTTCTAAGTGAGCATATCCTATGACATAAAAGAAAGTAGCATGCGCATTTTAAAGTCAACCCTTTCCTAATGTCATGCTACCACGAGAATGTCAATTTGAGTTGGCAAGTAGTTTAGTAAAGTAGAAATATTAGGATTGACTTCGATTTCTAAAATACCAATTCTAACAATTTTGGGTGGTTATAGTTTAGTCACACAACCTCCCTTGGTTGATTTAAGTAGGTTATAATTTCACATTCCGTTAACATATGATTTCTTTAACTAGCATTATAACTTAAGCAATCGTGTTAACGATGTTATTTCAGAATTACCAAAACTAGAGAGATAGATCCTAACTTATATCTCATCATTTCTAAGTACAATATAAGGATCCATGTTTGATAAATTATCAAAGTATTTCTATCTTTCAAGAACATGAATCGATCATGAACGATTGCCAATATAATTGACGACCACCAACTTTGAATTGTTGAATTAAGATGGTGAAACATTTCTCATCAAAAGATAATTGCATGATAACCATGTACTTTACTAAACTAAAATTATATGTTAAATATAATCATCAAGTAAAACAAAGCTTCTTCATAGATTTTTTTATGGTAAATGGAGTTTAGCTCATAATGAGCATTGTTATGAACATTAAAAGAGATGATGATAAGAAACACATGATTAAGCTAGAACAATCTAACCAAATGTGGATGAATCTTCTTTCTTAATGATGACGATGGATTATGATGATGTTGATGATGATGGATGATGATGGTAACCTCCAAGCCTTCAAACTCCTCACAAGATCTTCAATATGAGTGTTAGTGGGTGTTTTTATATGTGAAAAACGTATAGAACTCTCTTCAAGGCACACTTGATCAATGCAACATGAGCTATTATTTATAGGCAGTCTGGAGGATGAAACACGACCCCATGCATAGGTAGGCACGCCCCCGTGTTTTTATTGACATGTGTTGTAATTGTTTTGTCTTTTTGTTGAGGGTGACCACGGCCCTGTGGTCAAGTGGCACGGTCCTGTGCTTTTGTTCTCAGTAACTGTATTTTCTTGTAGATTATTGTCTTTTCTTGTGTCCAAAAGCATGGGGGCGTGTTTCTTGAGGAATGGGGGCGTGTTTCTTGCTTTTCTTGTATTTTCTTCCGTTTTTCTTCGTCTTTTCACTTGTTTCTTCGTTTGGGGCTTGGGTTTACCTGAAATTGTATTTTATTACGATAAGTAACCTTCTGTGCTATGTTATTTGATAGAAGTTGCAGTTTTTAGAGATTATTTGATGCTAAAAAGATGTATAAATTTATGTACATCAAACATCCCCACACTTTGCTTGTCCTCAAGCAAGCTACTTATAAATATTCTCTAAAAATAGCAAGTTAGGAACATAGCTTAAACATCCCCAAAAGAGTTCCAAGAAAATGGGAACAAAATATCCAACCTTAAATCATAGGAATATATGTAGTGACATGTAAAAAGGTGATATGTTTCTATGAGCTTCCGTTTATGCAAAACGTCACGTTCTCACAATGTTCACTCACACTCGGTTTTATATATGATCATAGATGTGATGTATGTATGTATGTGAACACTCTTAGTCAAGATGTGACATGTGATAAAAAAGCTTGCAGCAAGTTCAAATCTCCACCTTTTTGAAGGGTTGCAAAGATCAAAAGGTAATATGGGTTGGTTTTGTGTGAGTAGGGATTTGGTATTTTTGTTGTGGTTCAAGGGTTTAGGTTAATGAGGATGGTAAATACAACTTCTGTTGATTGTCGGGAGTCTTAAGATGTCTTCAACGGTAAGCTCCTTTCTTCTCCCGTATATATATATATATATATATATATATATATATATATATAAAAACAAACCTAGTGACTCTTTTAAAGTCAGATCGTCAAGACCAATTTTGTCGAGAATGTGAATAAGTTCTTCCTCAATCCTGTTTTGAACATAACTTCCAACTCTAATGAATCGTTCGACTTTGAGCCTAATAGCCCCCACCCTCATTAGTTCGGTATATTCATGCTGAGATTGAGTTTGACTTTATCTACATCTTCTTTCGTGAGACCAGTTTCCGCAACCTAAGCATCGTTCGTCTCTCTTTGCTTTTCTTTTAATTGCGTTTTTGGAAACTCTACAAAATGGTGGCCTTTGTTCTTCTTGGCTCCACTTTCTCCTCACCTCATTGCTAAAGAGAAAAATTATCTCCCTAAGTTCTGGAGGTAACCTAGGTTTTGCTAAATGTATGCAGCAAAGGAAATTGAAATCGAAAGAATGCATTTCCAGTTCTTTAGGGTCTGCCGGTAAAAGACCAGCGTTGTATTTTACCTGTGAGTTGGATAAAGTGGTAAGGTTTTGGTTTAAGGTTTTTGGGTTTTGCAATTTGGGGAATGGTTTGAGATGATTGCGATAATATTACCTTCTTCCTTATACAACGCTTCGTGCGGTCTTGAAATGATTAATTGCTACAAGTTCTAAATCACACGAAACATATGACTCACTCAAAGCTTCCAAAAAAATATTTATATGGCATGAGGTTTATCTCATAGTAACGGAGGAATTGGGTATAAACTCCATATTCTGCATAAATTTCTTCTCAGTATTATAAAACTTCTTTTTACGTTTTCACTTTTCTTTGGTTATAATAGATTAGTAGTTGGTTATTTGCAAAAAAATTTCTTGGATTTGTCTTTAGGTTTTGTTAAAAATGGTCTTTGTTTGCTACAAAAAATTTCGATGATTAGAGAATTTTTATAATTATTTGACCAAGCAATTAAGTAATTCCCCTCCCCACACTTGAATCTCATATTATCCTCAATGTGAAAAGATTCATTAAATGATAAAAAAATTCTAATTAAGTATGGTGGGTGAAAATGGAGAGGTACTTCCCTACGGTCTAACGAAATTTCGACAGAGCGTCCCCTGTTTATCGTCCGTTTTTCTGTTTTGTACCTGTATAAAATAAACTGCAAACAACCACAAACAACTAAGCATAATTTCTGAAAATTGGGTATGGAATCATGCATCCCTTGCCCAAACAGGGTAAATAAGTACCTAATAATAATGTCTTGGCACCCACAACCATAAAAGTATCCAACCAAACCAAACAACCAAAATATAGAAAGTAAATTGTACAAACAAACATAATAATAACAATGTAATGAAAGTAATACCAACCCATCCATGCCCATGCCCTGACCTACCGTTGCCGCTGCTCATCAATTACCCGTTTTCGGGTCAAATGGTCCCCACTACCTGTCCATGCGATAACCCAAACGCTCAATCTTTCACCTTGTTTCTTCATATTCCGCCGCCCGTTGTGCGTCAGAGGAAGCAATCTGTCCTGTGATCTTGTCAAATGAGGTGGTATTGTTAGCTGAGAATTGATCAATGAGACCGTATAGGCCCTCAAATGAGTATCGGCTATCGTGTGATGAGCTGGGGCCGGCCCCTGATGAAGATGGGCCTCCTCGCTGATGGTAGGTACGGCGGCGACTCTGTCTAGGTGGTGATACTCCTCTCCTCTCGGGCACGTCCTGGAGTAACATCTCTGCCGGGTCCTCAGGGTCCCAAACCTAGTTATAAGCATCACAAAATCTCCACACATCCGGGTTTTGACCAATCCGCTGAACCATCTGCATGCTGTTACAAAATCAAGGCTAAGAGAAATCGGATCTGGGCATCGGGTCCCTTCTATGTCTACACCATAGGCTCCATAGAGGTTATAGATCCATGCTCCACCAAAAATCGGTGTGTTCTCTTTGGCATTCGCATTTGTCGTGAACCGTTTGCAGAATAAATAAGTAATGTTGCACGGGATGCCATTCTTCATGCAATACAGTGCCCAGAGATCCCTTAAATTAACAACCCCCTCACTCTGACCTTTAGCAATGGTAGTGTGGCTGAGCAGGCGGTGAATGTATCTCATAAGCGGGTCACGTAGTGCCGTGCTCTTTGAAACGCTTGCATTGTAGTTTTCGGTCCCGTAAGCTTAGTTGCTCCCATGCTTCCATCCTTGTGTTTCCAGCTTCAGCATCATCATCATCACCATCTTCAGCTGTGAAAGTTGTTCCTGCTCTGAACCAAATCTCTTCGTCTGTTTCCTCGGCCATGTATATTCCCAGATCAATCCCAAGTTGAGTTAAAGAAGTTGTGTGCCATTCACCCCCACACCTGAAATCAACGCCTTCTTCGTCCCACATATCCGGATTCTTGGTCTTTTTAAAAAAAGAAGCCAAGAATTCCTTTGTTAGTTCCGTTAAAGCTTCTCCTGTTTGACAAAAAACTCGCTTCCACGGTCCTCTAACAAGGGTTTTGTACCGGTTCCATTGGTTGACTTGTCTTAATGTGTCCCTGCAGGCATAAAAGTTTCCCTTCGGAAACCGTCGGTTGAGGTAGGTTAATCTGGTTTGGGCTCTTCTATTCCTTGTATCGCGCCCGGGAAAGATCAGAAATGCATGAATGCCGTCCCCATATTTGGCCATCTGCAATTTATGTTCAAATTAGTCAAAAATTTATCGAAAATTATTAATATGCTGGAACAGGAAGAAAGCCATGGCGCCGTGCTTTTAAAAGCAAGGCCCGTGCTAGTGTTGTTCATCAGTTTTCTTCCAATTTTGACTTTGTGTTGACCAAAAGGTGACCACGATTCGTGTTGTTTAAAGCAGGGTTCGTGTTTTTAATCCTAATTTCAAATTCATCAAGACTCGAACCTGCGTTTCTACCCGGTTGTTTCAATTGGGTTTTCATTTGTTATATATTTTACCCAAGATCCGAACCCGAATGATTTCTTCCAACCAATCTAATGTAAAGCCTATCTATCAATTCATTATCTTAAATCTAAACGAATAACCCATCTAATTTTCAGGAATAAACCCGATTCAATCAATTGGTGAGATTTTCGGGTTAATCTAGACCTATAAAGATGAAATTGAATAATAGTTTTGTTAAATTAACATACCTTGGTTGGAATTTAAAGGATTGATTCAATGATTTGTGATATTGGTGAATGGTCGGCGGTTTGTGGTGATGAACGGATTTGTTTTTAGGGTTAAGTGGGTGAAAAAGTTATTTTAATGGTTAATAACTCGTAACTGCTGTGGACTCAAAAGCACATCCCCGTGCTGCACGAGGCAGACAATTTCTTTTGTTTATTCACTTTATTTGTCGAGCTGGTTCATTTTTAATTGTTTTTCTTTGAGGGTTAGAATCAAGATAGTAAGTAAAAGTCCTAGATTTCATTAAATCATAAAACATAGTTAAACATAGAAAGAAAGAAAAATACAACAACAATCCCGAATCACGAAACTTAATACTAGCAAAAGCAACTTCTTAACAAGGCAAAGTCGGAACTTCAACGACCACCATTTTCGAACATGTCTTGGATGTGTGGTGGAGCTCGTTTAGCTTCCAAGAGCTCGGAAAGCTTTTTGTCGAGCTTTGCGATCTCCCGATTAAGATAGTTGAGCTTGAAGACTACATCCTTGTTGTGGCTATCCACAACATGGAAGTTTTCGAAACGCAGTAGTTCGAATTTGTTGATTAGCTCGATTAACCGAGCTTCGGTTTGGATGTTGCTTTTGACTTGGTCCCTCATGATGCATTGTAGCCTCATGACCTCTTCCTCAATATTTGAGGAAGAATCATGTTGCTTGCCTTTCCTCACTAACCTCCATTAAACTTTCTTGCTTTCCATTTCAGTATTTTTGTGTTTGGTGTGAATGGAATAGTGAGTTTTTGCATGTATTATATAGAGACTGGAAAGTCGACCACGGCCCCGTGCTGCTAGGGGAATAAATGTTTCTGATTCAGAGAATTGTACGGAGTCAGCGCATATCATGCTGAAGATTCTAAGGTGACCATGGTCCCGTGCTTCAAGAAGCACGACCCGTGCTTTTTGTCACTGAAATTTTTCTTTCATTTTTCAGCCAAATGCGAGAGCCGGAATTTTTAGAACGATTTTTAGTATGTTAATTAAGAATTTGATCATCCTAAAAATTACTTTTCATTAAAATTCAAGGTCCTAAAACAAATACGGGATAAGCCCGGTTTTCCTAGAAACAAAAAATTAATCGGGTTAAGCCCGAAATTCCTAACACGATGTGCCTAGTGCACTTGTCACACTTGAATACAAAAACTTAAGGTTTTCTATATTTCTCCAAAGTTTTCTCCTCCTTCGAATGGTCCTGGTGGTGGAAAGTACGTGTAATAGAAAACTTGGAACTGGAGTTGCTCGTTAATGTCTCGAAGTTCCATTTTCATATTTCCACTCATTCGGTGAGTTGAACGATATGCATTTCTGCGAGGAGATTCATTTCA
The DNA here is from genome assembly GCF_021521415.1 of Bidens hawaiensis. Taxonomy (NCBI): domain Eukaryota; kingdom Viridiplantae; phylum Streptophyta; class Magnoliopsida; order Asterales; family Asteraceae; genus Bidens; species Bidens hawaiensis. Next base: position 120,951 of record NW_027497845.1, read on the forward strand.
GTGAGTTCCTTGACGAGTTCTTGAAGTTTCAAGAGAAGCTCAGTTTTGGAAACATGTCGGGCATCGTTTCTCGGTTGTCGAGGAACTGAAATTGCTTCACTCATTTCAGTAGGCATGTCGAATTTTCAGAGAAGAATGTTTTGGTTTTGGTTGGTGCAAGGAATGCATTGGCAAGAGGTGCCTTTTAACCAGATACCAGGCACGGACCTGTGCTTTTAGAAGCACGGCCTAGTTTTTTTGTTTTGACAATTCTGTTACAAACAAGTTTGACTGAGATTTTTGCAGCGAAGATTCCGGCCCGAATGTTGTGGCACAGTACCGTGCTTTCTTAGGCACGCCCCGTGTTTATTATATTTATTTATTTATTTTTTTACAAGGCCTAGTTTATGAAGGTCTTGACCAGACCTTACTTCCATGTTTTTCAACAGTTATGGTGGAAGAGTAGTACCTCCGAGACGGTCTCGAATCGTCCATCGATGTATGGTTTTAATCGATGCCCATTAACTTTGAACTTGTGGACGTCAGAATTTGAAATCTCGACTGTCCCATAGTCAAAAACTTATTCAACTATGTGTGGACCTGTCCAACGAGATTTCAATTTTCCCGGGAAAACACGTAAATGTGTGTTATATAAAAGTACACGATCGCCAACTTGAAATTTTTTGTTTCCTTTTAGATGGACATCGTGTAAACGTTTGAGCTTTTCTTTGTAAGACTAAGAATTTTCATATGCCAGTGCTCTTAGTTCTTCTAGCTCATGAGTTTGATCTTCCCGGTTTTTATCGGCGGATATTAGATCAAAGTTCACTGCTCTAAGATCCCAATAAGCTTTGTGTTTTAGTTCTACTGGTAGATGACATGCTTTCCCATAAACAAGTTTGAAGGGTGTTGTTCCTATGGGGGGTTTTGTAGGCTGTCCTAAGGGCCCACAAAGTGTCATCTAATTTTTCTGCCCAATTCTTGCGATTCATTCCTATGGTTCTTTCTAAAATCCTTTTAATTCCTCGATTGAGACCTATACTTGACCACTGGTCTGAGGGTGATATGGTGTTGCCAATCGATGGTGAACTCCATATCGTGCTAAGACTTTGTCCATTAAAGTATTGCAGAAGTGAGTACCCCTGTCGCTGATTAGGGCTTTTGGAGTATCGAATTGTGAGAATAACCTTTTCAGAAATAGTACAACTACTCGAGCGTCATTAGTGGGGAGAGCTCTGCTTCTACCCATTTAGATACGTATTCGACTGCTACGAGGATGTACTTGTTTCCGAAAGAGTTAGGAAATGAGCCCATGAAATCTATTCCCCATACATCAAAGACTTCACAAATCTGAATGCCTTTTTGAGCCATCTCATTTTTGGCTGAGTTGTTTCCGGCTTTTTGACAAGCATCGCATGCTTGGTTCAAAGCATGTGTGTCTTTGTATATGGTGGGCCAGAAAAATCCAGCATCAAACACTTTTCTGACAGTAGTGGCGGTACTGTGGTGTCCACCAGTTGGGCCTTCATGGCAGTGTTTGAGAATATCTAAAGCTTCATTTCCTGCTACACACCTATGAACAACCTGATCAGCACCTATCCTAAACAAGCAAGGATCTTCCTAGAAATAGAACTTAAGGTCAGAAAAGAATTTCTTCCGTTGTTGATGAGTTAGCCCTTTTCTTAGGATTCTACAAGCTAGATAGTTTGCGAAGTCGGCAAACCAAGGACTTTCGTCTTTCTCCTGCATGACTGCTTGGATATGCATGAGAACTTCATGTGGAAATTTGTCATTGATAATTTCCTTGTGAAGTTCTTCTGAAGCTGGGCATTCTACGTGTGAGAGATGGTATGCGGCTACATTCTCTGCTCCTTTCTTGTCGTTAACTTCTATGTCAAATTCTTGGAGTAGTAGAATCCAACGGATAAGTTGCATCTTGCTTGTTGAAGAGGTAACGTATGGCGGCATGGTCGGTGTAAACTATGGTTTTGGAAAGAACTAGGTAGGATCTAAATTTTTCAAAGGCAAAGACTACTACGAGTAACTCTTTTTCTGTTGTGGTGTAATTTTCTTGCGCATCGTTAAGAGTTTTACTGGCATAATAAATTGGGTGAAAATGTTTCTCTTTGCGTTGTCCGAGTACGAATCCAACTGCAAAGTCGCTTTCATCGCACATGATTTCGAATGGAAGGGTCCAATCGGGTGTAGTCATGATTGGTGCATTAACTAGCTTATCTTTTAATATGTTGAAGGATTCAACACATTCTTCAGAGAAGACGAAGGGTGCGTCTTTCTCCAGAAGTAGGTCTAACAATTTTGGAGAAGTCTTTTATGAAGCGTTGATCTGCGTGACCTAGAAACATCTAATGGCTTTGACTGAAGTTGGTGGTGGAAGTTTAGAGATGGTTCCTATTTTTGCCCTGTCAACTTCTAGTCCTTCTTGAGAAATCTTGTGGCCAAGAACGATGCCTTCTTTAACCATAAAGTGACATTTCTCCCAGTTGAGCACTAGATTTACTTCCACACACCTATTCAACATCTTGTCTAGGTTTATTAAACAATGATTGAAGGGGTCCCCAGAGACTGAGAATTCTTCCATGAAAACATCCATAGAGTGTTCGATCATTTCATGAAATATGGCCAACATGGAACGTTGGAAGGTGGCTGGAGCATTACATAGTCCAAATGGCATTCTTCGGTAGGCGAAGGTTCCATACAGGCATGTAAAGGTGGTTTTCTCCAAATCTTCAGGAGCAATTGGGATTTGAAAGTATCCGGAGAATCCATCAAGAAAACAGTAGAACATTTTTCCAGATAAACGTTCAAGCATTTGATCGATGAAAGGAAGTGGAAAATGATCTTTTCTTGTGGTGTTATTCAGTTTCCGATAGTCAATGCAAACTCGCCAGCCTGTGATGATCCTCATTGGTATGAGTTCGTCCTTCTCGTTCATTACAACTGTCATTCCTCCCTTCTTGGGTACTACTTGAACTGGACTAACCCACAGTAAGTCTGAGATAGGGTAGATTAATCCGACGTCAAGGAGTTTGATTACTTCTTTCTTCACCACCTTTGCATGTTGGGATTGAGACGTCTTTGATGTTGGACCACGGGTTTGTATTCTTCTTCTATGAGGATTTTGTGAGTACAAAAAGAAGGACTGATGCCCTTGATATCCATGATCTTCCATGCGATGGCCTTCTTATGGTTTTTAAGAACCTTAAGAAGTTCGTCTTTCTCTTCTTTAGAAAGGTGAGATGAAATAATTACTGGGAGTTGTGAGTCTTTTTCGAGGAAGGAATATTCGAGATGGCTTGGAAGTTCTTTTATCTCTAAGGCTGGTGGTTCTTCAATTGATGTTTTTGACTTTTCATTAATTTCAGCTATCTCATATACTACTTCTGATGTTTCTTGATTGTTGTCATTAGTATTGAGATTTTTTTTTTCTAAAACGAGTTTGGTGTCTATGTCGGTTAAGATTTGTGTATCTAGTGGGTTAGTGAGGGAGGAATCTCGCATATAGCAACTCACGATAGAATCAATGATGTCGACACAATATAATGTGTCATCGTGATGTTGCTGATATTGCATAGATTTTCCTATATCAAAAGTGATTGCCTCGTCATTAACCCTGAGAGTGAGTTTTCCGGTGCAAACATCAATAATAGCCTTTGCATTGGCAAATAAGGGTCTTCCTAAAATCAGGGGTACACTTTTGTCTTCCTCCATATTTAGAATTACAAAATCTGCTGAGAAAACAAACTTGTCAATTTTGACCAACATGTTTTCAACAATGCCCCGAGGGTATTTAACAGATTGGTCAGCTAACTGAATGCTCATGCGGGTGAGCTTTGGTTCTCCTATTCCTAGTTTTGTAAAGACCGCTTATGGCATTAGGTTAATACTATCTCCTAGGTCAGCCAGGACATTGCTAACAGATAAATTTCCTATGAGACATGGGATAGTAAAGCTCCCTGGATCAGTCATTTTTGTTGGCAGCTTGTTTTGGAGGAATGCTGAACATTCTTCACTTAGGGTGACATGTGATAGCTCCTCCAGCTTCCTCTTGTTTGTTAGTACTTCTTTGAGAAACTTGGCATATTTTGGCATTTTAGCGATGGCTTCGATAAAAGGGATGTTGATGTGGAGTTGTTTGAAGAATTCTAAAAACTTCCCGTACTGAGCTTCCAAACGTTCCAGGGTATGGAATAGGTGGAATATAAGTTCGGACTGGCTTATTGGGTTGTACGGTGCTCGTTTGGATCAATCTTTTCTGCATTTTATCAGGGGATTCCTTTCCCATAACTGGTTCTGAAGTTGGTGGGGGTAGTGGTTGTACCGCTTCTGAGTGTAACAACGTTAGCTGTTGCATTCGGATTGGTGATTATGTTGCTTGGAAGAGTACCGGGTGGTCTTTCAGATAATTGTCGGTCAATTTGTCCGATCTGAGTTTCTAGATTCTGTAATGATGCTTGTTGACTTTCTAGGTCGGCTTCATGTTTTAACAATACTCCGCTGATCTCAACAGCTCTTGAGTCAGCCTTCTTTTCTGCTTCATTTGTTTTTGTCATGATCTGGATTAACATTTCTTCGATTTTTGAGTAGCTTGGATTCTTGTGGCTACTAGAACTTTGATATTGGAATTGGGGTTTTGGTTGGAAGGGTTGATTCATCGGTCTTTTTTGAATCCGGGTAGGGGTAGAGTGTTACCTCCGTCTTTCCGGCTGAAATTCGGGTAGTTTCTCCATCCTAGATTGTAGTTATTGCTTAAAGCGTTGTTCTGACGGGCGATGAAATCGACTTCCTCCATAGCCATGATGACTTGTTTACAGTCATTTGTCTTATGACTTCCTCCACAAGTGTCAATGGTGATCTTGGTTTTCGATAGTTCGGCTTTAAGTTGTTCGAATTTCTTAGAAAGGTCTTCAAGCTGTGCGGTGACAAGAGTGTTGGAATCGACGTGGTGTATTCCTTTATGGGTTGGTGTAGATCTTGGTGGGTTATAGGCGAAACTCCTCTTTGATGCTTTTTCCAGGACTTCAAATGCTTCGTTAGGTGATTTGGATTCTAGGTCTCCACCGACGATTTGGTCGATGGCCTGTTTGTTTTGGCTGGATTGTGCGTCAAAGAAAGTCTGTACTTGTAACCAAACACTAAGTCTGTGATGAGGGAATCTTCTCAGAAGACTTTTGTATTTCTCCCATACTGCATGTAGCGATTCAGCATCATCGGTCTGGAATCCGGTAATGCTGTCTCGGTATTTGGTAGTTTTATCAGGCGGAAAGTATTTGAGGAGAAACTGTTCAACCATCTGGTACCAAGTGGTGATGGAGCCAGAGGTAAGAGATTCTATCCATATTAAGGCTTGACCTCTTAGAGAGAAAGGAAAGAGTTTTGAGTTTGATCTGATCTTCTGAACAGTTTGGATTTTAAATGTTTCCCAGATTCATAAGAATCGAGATATATGAGAAAGAGGGTCTTCGTCGAGGAGACCATGAAATTGAACTGAATTTTCCACCATATTAATGGTTCTTGATTTGATTTAGAAATGTCCGGTGATATCGGGTGGAGCCACTCCATTGCGGTAGCCTTCGAGAGTTGGCTTGGCATATTGGCTCATGTTCGGCTCATTGTTTTGGGCCACCATCATTTCTTCGAGTTAATTTTCTCTTGATGTGGTGGTGTCTACTGACTCGTCTTTGATTGTTTCGACGGTTTCTGTAGCCCGTTTACACGTTCGTCGACGAAAGAGTCGTTCTGGTTCAGAAATTGGAGAAACAAGCTCAGGTCCGAATGTAGAGGACATACATGGGGTTAAATAAAAAATTAAACTATAAATTAAACTTAGTTAATGTTAAACTACGAGTTAGGCTAAGCTATTCTAAGCTAAACTAAGGTCTAAGTTAATTAAGCTATGACAAAGGTTAGGTTAATAAAGATTAAAGTTATGCTAGCCGTAAAATTATGTAGTTTAATAGTTAGTAAAAAGTAAAAAATTAAAAATTTATACAATTATAAACAATGATTAAATTAAAACTTGGATCGTTCTTAGAAATATACCGTGTCCCCGGCAACGGAGCCAAAAACTTGATGCGTGCGTGCAGTGTTGGTAAAATTTAACGCGATTAGATATTCAGCTTTTGCACAAGATCGTGTTTTAAATTTATAAAAGTGATTTCTACTAAAACTAAACACACACAAAATAGGCAAGTGTATTTATCTTATATGTAGGATAGTATTGGTATGAACCAAGTATCGATCCGTGGACACAAATGTTTCTAATAATGAATCGTCGTTTTACTTTAATCAGTGGTTTTAATCATATTGGGGTTGATTTTTGAACTTTTTATAAAATATAAATACTTATATATAATACATAGGTGACCGAGACGAGAGATTCTAAAGAAGTAGTTCAATTTTACGAAGGTTACCATCTAAGATCAAGAATCTACTCCATTGTTCCTTGATGATTATTAAACAAACATGTGATAAACTTCCCGTAAGAATATATGATAGAATAGCCCCTCATTTCTAAGTGAGCATATCCTCTGACATAAAAGAAAGTAGCATGCGCATTTTAAAGTCAACCCTTTCCTAATGTCATGCTACCACGAGAATGTCAATTTGAGTTGGCAAGTAGTTTAGTAAAGTAGAAAGATTAGGATTGACTTCGATTTCTCAAATACCAATTCTAACAACTTTGGGTGGTTATAGTTTAGTCACACAACCTCCCCTTGGTTGATTTAAGTAGGTTATAATTTCACATTTCGTTAACATACGATTTCTTTAACTAGCATGATAACCTAAGCAACCTGCCCGTTAACATTCCGTTAACTTCGATTTCTTTAACTAGTATTATTTCAGAATTACCAAAAAGATATCATGCCCGGCTAAGTAAAAGCTTGCTCGGAAGTCTAAGGTGTGCCCGGTTCCATACTTAGTCATTTCTGAGGAGGTTGAGAAGATTCCAATCTTCAATCTGATCAGTTTT